>NW_027197416.1:0-61971 GCF_038502225.1 Cherax quadricarinatus
TGTACTCATCTCCCTTTCTAGGGAAAACAGCAACCGGTCAGAGATCAAATATTTATAAACAGAGATAATTTGCAATGTTAAGCATCATTTCAGTATTCAGTGACCTAAAATTAGTAAAGTGGTATTAGGTTTATTTCCAAAGCAGTTTTGTTATAGACCAACGTAGACAGAGAGGCTGAAAGATGACCATTTGTGTGTAGAAAAGACATAGGTATTACAGAATGACAGAACACCTCAAAATTCATCACTTGGTATCCCTGGAGGGAGAAATTTAAACACCCAAGATTCATCACTAGGTATCCCCGGAGAGAGAGAGAGATCTAAACACACCAATATTAATCATTAGGTATCCCCGTAGGGATTTTTTCATATTTTTTTTCTTTCCACCAAACTATATAATACATACTATACATGTCAGTGTCACTGACATGTATAGTATGCAAAGTCACTGACAAGATTATCAGGAGGAAAGTGGTGAAGCACCTGGAAAGGAATAAGCTTATTCACGACAACCAACACGATGTCAGGGAAAGGAAATCCTGTGTCACAAACCTAATGGAGTTTTATGACAAGGTAACAGCAGTAAGACAAGAGAGAGAGAGAGAGAGAGAGAGAGAGAGAGAGAGAGAGAGGTGGGTAGACTGCATTTTCTTGGACAGCAAGAAGGCTTTTGACACATCTCCACACAAGAGATTAGTGCAAAAGCTAGTGGATCAGGCATACACAACAGATAAAGCATTGCAGTTGATCAGAGAATACCTGACAGGGAGGCAACAATGAGTCATGATACGTAATGAGGTGTCAGAGTGGGCGCCTGTGACGAGCTGGGTTCCATAGGCGTCAGTCCGAGGACCGGTGCTGTTTCTGGTATATGTGAATGACATGACGGAAGGAATAGACTCAGTGTCCCTGTTTGCAGAGGATGTGAAGCTAATGAGGAAAATTCAGTCAGATGAGGATTAGACAGGACTACGAAGGGATCTGGACAGGCTGCAAGCATGGTCCAGCAAATTGCTTCTGGAGTTTAACCCCACCAAATGCAAAGTCATGAAGATCGGGGAAGGGCAAAGAAAACCGCAGACAGAGTAAAAGCTAGGTGGCCAAAGACTGCAAACCTCACTCAAGGAAAAGGATCTTGGGGTGAGTATAATCACCTGAGGCGCACATCAACAAGATAACTACTGCGGCATATGGGCGCCTGGCAAACCTGAGAATAGCGTTCCGATTCCTCAGTAAGGAATCGTTCAAGACTCTGTACACCGTATACGTCAGGCCCATACTGGAATATGCAACATTAGTTTGGAACAGACACCTGGTCAAGCACGTCAAGAAATTAGAGAAAGTGCAAAGGTTTGCAACAAGACTAGTTCCAGACCTAAGGGGAATGTCCTACGAAGAAAGGTTAAGGGAGATCGGCCTGACGACACTGGAGGACAGGAGGGTCAGGGGAGACATGATAGCAACATACAAAATACTGCAAGGAGTTGACACAGTGGACAGAGACAGGATGTTCCAGAGATGGGACACGGAATCAAGGTGTCGCAATTGGAAATGGAAGACTCAGAAGAATCTAAGGGATGATAGGAAGTATTTCTTTTGTCATAGAGTTGTCAGGGAGTGGAACAGTCTAGCAAGCCACCTAATGGAGGCAGGAATCTTACATAGTTTTAAAATGAGGTATGATAAACCTCATGGAGCAGGGAGAGAGAGGGCCTAGTAGCGACCAGTGAAGAGGCAGGGCCAAGAACTATGACTCGAGCCGTGCAATCACAAATAGGTGAGTACATGTACACACACTCGGAGGTCTGAGGGATGAACCAGAGAGAGAAGAACCTGGGAAGAAAGATTGGGAGGTGGAGCTCAAAAAAATGGAAGAGTGGGGACGGAAGCTAGCAGAGCTTGGCAAGAAAATGGAGGAGAGGATAGCTGAGGAGAGCAGGAAGTGGGGACTACAACTCTTAGCAGTTCCGTATTCCTGAAAAACTTTTCTGATATCTGTCTCATCTGCCTCAAAGGGGACATTACGCAGTTTAATCCATGTATAATGTCTGGATACATCGATCATCCTCACACGCACAGCTGGTGTTGCATCAAGACTTACGTCCTGAAAACGGTTGACCAACGACTCATAAACCGTTGCTGAGAGCAGTTTCACAAAAAATCTACGTGCTCCGTTCAATGCTACGCCGTACAACTCTCCATCCTGAATTCCATACGTGTCTCTGATGATTTTAGGTAGTAATACCTGGGCTGAAGCTGGCGTTATTGCCCCACTGAGAAGTTCAACACCGACAGTGTTAATCCTGCGTCTATAACTGCACGCCATGTTGACTAATGGTAGTTCTCCTGGTCTGACGACAGAGGCGCGACAAGCACCACCTCACACTACTGCTGTCAGGGAACTGAAGTGCGTTTGCACAGGAGGTCTGCACGGCCCAAGAGCGATGCAGACAATGCGAATGGTCAGTATAGTGCAGCTGGGTTGTCTCAGGGTGAATCAGCGTCGTTGGCACTTGAGCTGGCAAAAATCAATCTTGAGCAAACTAGGGAACAGAGAGCATTCGCAAGGGAACAATATGATAGGGAAAGAGAAAGGAGGCAGTTTTCGCATTCTGTAAATGATTTTAGTTTACAAAAAGCAGTACAGCTTGTTCCCCGCTTCAATGAGGCCGAACCAGAGCAATTTATCGAAAGCTTCGAAAATCAAGCTCGAGCCTTGAGGTGGCCGGAACAGCATTGGGCATCGTTGGTTCATACAGCATTATTGGGTAAGGCACAGGAATTTACATCAATATTAAATGACGCTGAATTTTCTGATTATCAAGTAGTGAAGACCACAGTGTTGGGAGCATATACATGTATCCCAGCCAAATATCGCAAGCTTTTTAAATTAAGCAGGCGGCAGCTTGGTCAATCCCTAGTGGACTTTGTGAGACAGCAAACCAAAGCTTTTACCAGCTGGTATAAAGCAAGTGGTGTCTCTACCTTTGAGGAGCTGGTACAGTTTATTCTGATTGATAACCTGCTGGAGTCTGTGGGACCAGAGGTTCGAGTCTTTCTGCAGGATCGTGACTTAACCACTGCATTGGAGGCAGCCAGGTTGTCTGATACCTTCGAAACTAACCGCTCATTGTCCGAGCGGTCCCGTCTCTTTTCAACAGCCTGGCATGAGCAGAGATCGTCAACCTTGGAGAATGAAGTGCCAGCCGGAGGGAGAACGTCTACATCAGCCAACTAAGTCACCTGGTGAGCCACGCTTCTCAACATATGGTCCACCTGCAGAGAGGCAAACTACTCGTGGTGCATCTCGACAACAGTATCCAGAATGACACCAGCCAGAACGACACCATTTGCAACGTCAACAGGGAGTAAAGGGCAAGCCTGTCGTCTGCTTCATGTGCAATAAAGTAGGTCACATCAGTCCCAACTGCCCCCATAAACCCCAACCCATTGGGAAAATCTCTAATATCCCTAGTAACATGTCCCCTAGAGAAGTAGAAAAAGGTATGGCCCCTTATTATTGCAAGACTCTAATTTCCCTTCAGGAAAACTCAGAAACAACTAAAGTAAAGACCTTTAGAGATACTGGAGCATATTGCTCACTTGTAAGAGAAGGAATATTACCCCTTTCAGAGAATACTTCTTTGAATTCCTCTGTTTTATTGGAAGCATTTGGAGGAGCTATATATTCTGTTCCTTTGCATAAAATTTATGTACAGTGCAAATATTACACTGGGTACTTGACTGTAGGTGTCTCAAAAGGATTCCCCATGAAAGATGCCATGTTATTACTGGGTAATAACATTACTACTGTTAGTTCGTGTCCTGAACCTATAATGATTAATTCTTCTCCGGTGTTGGCCATAATTCGGGCAACATCCCAAGGGTTGTCTGGAGAGAATGTTGACCTATCCTTGGACGACTCCGATCTCGGAATAGCCACGTTGTTTTATGAGGCACACTGGCCGGAGCCTCGTAAATCAAGTGAACAGACCCTGATCAAGCCTTCCTATTCCCAGGTTGCAGGATTGCCAGATGTCTCTGTTTCCATGCCCGAGGGACTGTCCTTTTGGGAGGAACAATGAAAGGACCCTTCTTTAAAATTCGCTTTTGAGGCAGCCATGGGTAAATCCTCTTTGGGTCATCCGGTCAAGTATGAAGTTAAAAACGATTATTTGATCTGCACTGAGACTGGTAAGGAGATAGTGGGCCGGCAATTGTATGACAGGCTAGTGGTTCCAACAAAGTATAGACCTCAAATATTAAATATAGCTCATAATACGTCATTAGGAGGTCACTTAGGAATTACAAAAACCTTGTATAGAATCACAAAAGAATTTTATTGGCCAAAATTAAAGAAAGATGTGAAGAATCATATTAGGTGTTGCCGAGAATGTCAGCAAGTTGGAAAACCTGGACATTCCATTAAACCTGCACCTCTCCAACCTATACCTGCTGATGGAGAACCTTTTGCAGATTTAATTATAGATTGTGTAGGTCCACTACCTAGGTCAAAGTCTGGAAATCAGTATTTATTTACGATTATGGATAAAGTAACCAGATACCCTGAAGCAATTCCCATGCGTAGTATTAATACTAAAGCTATTCTCAAAGCTTTAACAAAATTAATTTCTTGTTTTGGCATTCCTAAAACTATTCAAAGTGATCAAGGTACTAACTTTACTGCCAAAGCATTTAGGGAAGTATTAACTAGGTTAGGGATAATTCACAACTTATCCACTGCCTATCATCCTCAGTCCCAAGGCGCCTTGGAAAGATTCCACCAGACATTAAAAACAATGATGAGAACCTTTTGCATGCACTTTCCTACAGACTGGGATGAATCACTACCTTCGTTGCTGTTCTCAGTACGAGAGACGGTGCAAGAGTCTACAGGGTATAGTCCGTTTGAGCTGATCTTTAGGCACAATGTATGAGGTCCTCTTCGGGTGCTCAAAGAAGGATGGATGGGAGAAGACGTTAGCTCAGCACTCTACAACCCGTCTTCAAGGTTGCAGGTGGCTCGTCAGTTAGCCAAGGCTAACCTAAAGACAGCTCAAAGTAAGATGAAACAGAGGTATGACAGAAGTGCACAATTCCGCTCCTTCCATCCAGGAGACAAGGTGTTGGTGCAGGAACCTATACCTGGCCACACCTTGAAAGCTAGATTTACGGGACCTATGCAGATTGTAAGTAGATTATCTGATGTAAATTATGTGGTAGCTCCCATTGATAAGACCTCAAAAACTAAAACTTACCACATTAATCAAATAAAGGCTTTTCATACACCAGATAAAGTCCCAGTAATGACTCTGTCCTCTACCTCTGAGGACAACTCTGACTCTTTGCACTCTATCTCTGAAATTAATATTAAACTTTCAAATTCTGTCCTCCTCAAGGATCCTAGACCTTTAATGGAGGGATTATCTGAAATGCAAGCAACAAATTAAACTGAGCTTCTACTGTCATATCCTAATATTTTTTCGGATGTGCCGAAAAAATGTACGTTAGGTTATCATGATGTAGATGTGGGAAACTAAACCAATTAAACTCTCCCCCTACAGAGCTAATCCTGAAAAGCAAAGGCTACTTCAGCAGGAAGTAGAATTTTTGTTAAAGCATGGTTTAGTGGAGGAGTCATCTAGTCCATGGGCTTCACCGTGCATCCTTGTGAAGAAGGCTGATGGAGGGTTTTGTATATGTACAGACTACCGTGAAGTGAACGAGGTCACAATTACAGATGCTTACCCTCTTCCTCGTCTGGATGACGTAATTGACTTTGTGGGTAAGGCTACTTTTGTGTCCAAGTTAGATCTCCTTAAAGGCTACTATCAGGTACCTTTGACGGATAAGGCGAAGGAAATCTCTGCCTTCGTAATTCCAGGAGGTCATTATCAATACACAGTTACCCCCTTCGGAATGAAAAATTCCCCCTCTTCATTCCAGAAACTTATCCATCAGGCTATTAAAGGACTTGAAGGCACGGCAGCGTACCTAGATGATATTGTTGTGGTGTCTGATACTTGGGATCAACACCTACTTAGACTTAAGGCTCTGTTTGAGACCTTTAAGAGTTCCCATTTAACAGTTAATTTATCTAAATCTTCCTTTGGCCAGGCCACTGTCGCTTTTCTAGGCCATGAAGTAGGTAGTGGTAAAGTTGCACCTAAACTTGCTCAAGTTCTTTCTATTAAAGATTATCCAGTTCCTCATGATAGGAAATCTCTTCAACGTTTCCTAGGCATGATAGGATTTTACAGAAGATTCTGTAAGAATTTCTCAGATATTGTAGCCCCTCTTACCTCTCTTACCAGTCACAAAGTTCCCTTTAATTGGACCTCAGACTGTAACACTGCTTTTAATAAAGCAAAAAGATTATTGTGTACTGCACCCATTCTCTTGTCTCCAGACTTCTCCAAACCTTTTTCATTACAGGTTGATGCTTGTGAGTCTGGGGTTGGGGCAGTACCATTTCAAATCGGGAACAAGGAGTTGCAGCCTGTATCATACTTTTCAGCCAAGTTCCAGCCACATCAGAGGGCTTATTCTACCATTGAAAAAGAAGCCCTCGTGCTGGTACTGGCTTTGGAGCATTTCGATGTTTGTGGGCCAGACATCGCAGGTGGTCAGTCTACAGTGATCACAATCCTCTAGTATATCTCCAAGCCATGAAGAACCACAACACAAGGCTTATGCGCTGGACGCTAAGGCTGCAGCCATATAATATTTCCATTAAATATATTGCCGGCAAAGAAAATATGTTGGCAGACTCTTTATCTAGAGTCTAAAATTTTAATTTATTTAGGTTAGGATGTTATTTGTGGTAACCCCTTATCAAGCTCTTTTTTTTTTATCCCCTGGTGTGGGTTTTTTTTTTTTAGTGAGGGGATGCGGGCTACCGTCCGCCTGTATCTTGGACCTATGCTAGCCTGTCTGACTGCTGTCTCACTCTTAAGTTTAGGGTTTGGATTTTGGTCACGAGAAAAGCTGAGCTCTATCTAAGAGTTGGATGGTGGAGAGGAAAGGCGGTCCCATTACTTTGTGCCATGGCGGCACGGTTACCACTGGGAGGTGGCAGCCTAATCCTGAGCCTTCTCGGGGTGGGTGTGTGGCATGCAAAGAGTACGTAACCTTTATTCGGCGCATGTACACACCCTCATTTACAGGCTATCTCCCCCAACCAGCGAACCAGGTTGCTAAGAGTTGATGATGGGGGCCCTGTCGTTCAACTAGTGACCAGGTTCTAGCCAATAAGAAGATGGTTTTGGCAATCGCAGAGGTTATGTGGGTACCGCTCTCCTGTCTGCCCTTGTCATTCCCATTCTAGAGCTGGTTGAAGCACGGTCTGCTATCTTGTGGCTTCTATTTCTGCCTTGCTTACCGTGGAGTGCACTATACTTATCACTGTACATAGTGTACATATTGCTGTTCTAAATTGGTGAAGGATAATACAAGTCTAAACTTTTTCTGCTGTGTTTATTTTGCTCCCATTACACCCGGGATAAGAGGCCATTTGGAATCCTGGGTTGTAATTCCTACTCTACCGACATTGCTGCCACCAACACGTCTCACTCCAACACAACCTCCTGCAGTACCTCTACACATCACGCTCCAGAGTGGACGGGCCACTCGCCTCTGCAACCCCACCTCCTACTCCACCCTCCCAACGTCTTCCATTTTTCCAGCCCTCCCCTCCCTCTTCCTTCCCATCCTCACCAACACTCAGGTCAGAACTTGAACTTGGCAACACTATTAAACTCCTCATGTTAATGGAACCATTACTTTTCTCCTCTCTCATAAGGATGCCATCCTTGTAATAATAAGTTTTCTAATAGTTTGGCCTGTTCTTCAGAAACTGCTAAAGACTAGGTCTTTATTTTCCGATGGTTCTTCACAATGTGTGGAGCGAGACATAGCACTGATAGGGTCAACATTAAGGGTGGTGGAGTGGCGATGTATGTCAGAGAAAATTTAAATTGTTGTGTTAGACAAGATATAAGATTACAAACATCGAACAGAGATTCTGTTTGGCTACAGTTTCTCGAGGAGTATGGAAAATTAATTTTAGGTGTGATATATAGGCCCCCAAACCTTGATAATGAGTGCAGTAAGGTGCTATGGGACGAAATTCATAAGGCATCTAGAGATGAAAATGTTATATTAACGGGAGATTTTCACTTTAGACAAATTGATTGGAACAATTTGACAGGAAATCTTGAGTCTGGTGACTCTCTTGATACAGTTCAGGATTGCTTTTTAAAACAATGTGTAACAGAACCAACTAGAGGAAACAATCTACTTGATTTTGGTTCTTGCCAACAAAGAGTCACTAATTAATATTCTTGATGTTAATGATGAGTTGGAGAAAACTATCACAAATCATTTAGTTTCACTATATCATGGAATTACCCAGGTAACTGCAATCAAATATCTGTCCCAGACTTTCACTTGGCCAATTTCATGGGACTGAAAAATTACCTGGGTGAGCTAAATTGGGATGACCTGACTATGGGTCAGGTAGGTTGTCCTGGTTGCCAATATAACGTTTTTCAGAGCATAGTTCTAGCTGCCCAGACAACTTTTGTTCAGAGTAGGGAAATTAGATCTAACAAAAATGACCCAAAAGGGTTCTTTCAGGTATACAGAAGCAAAATTAGGGATAAGACAGGCCAGCTTAAGAGTAACTTAGATCAGATCACTGACAATGATAAGGATATGTTAAATTTTCAATACTTACGAAATTCCAAAAATAATAGTTTATGCAGAACAGGACGATAATAAAACATACACGACTGCAGTAACTAGTGACATGCTTCTCAGACAAATAGAGTAATTAAAACCTAAGAAATCCCCAGGTCCTGATGAACTGTTTGCAAGGGAAGTAAAGAGGAACTTAGCATACCTTTGGGTAACCTTTCAACATATCAATACAAACTTTTTTTTTATATATATATTATATTTATACTTTACAGCTTAATATTAAATAAAGATATAAAATGGGTACAGTAGGATCCTCAATCCTACAGTAAATACACTAACAAGTTTTAACAACACATTGTAATTGACATAAAAGAGGTTACCCATATACACTCACACAATTTTCTATATGACATACTACTATAATATAAACAATATAAACTATAACTATATAAATATATAAAATATAAACTATATAAACCTTTCAAATTTGTATAGTTAACATACTATGACACATGACAAAGGTTCACAACCTTCAGAGTATATAATCAGAGTAATGACCTACATCACAATCTCAGTTAAAAACAAGTACATGCTCTTCCCAAAATTAACCCCTATACAATAAGAAGTACCTAAAAACATGCATACGTGCCTCACTACAATCCCTCTTTAAGCATTGAAAAAAAAAAAAAAAAAATCCTAAGCCTCACACTTATACTAAATAAATATTAATAAATATTACTAAATATTAATACAGCCTCTTCCACCGGCTGAGCACATTATATAAAGTAAGAGACTAAACCATACTGTCCCATTACAAAATTTTAACGAGGCATTACAAATTTATGGAAGTCATTAGCGTTCCATCTCTCATCAACTGGATGAGCACGTTATATAATGCTAAAATAAAGACAGTACACTCGCTAAAACCCCCAACACTAAACACAAACAACATAATTTAAATAACCTCTCATTGCGATACGATTATTGCACATGAAATATGCCCAATAAAGGCTATAAACACACACTCTACATAAGCCCAAAAGCTATTTACGGTCTTAAAACTATAATCTTGACACCATTCACACTTAATACATGAAGAAGGTCATAACGACCCTGACACATCAAACACAGAATTCTCCATTCGGTACTACGTAATTACTTGATATCACCTTTGCTTTCTGTGCCCACTTGCATGCTACATACACGTATGCCACTCATCTACACCTTCATATACCCACATACACCTTACTCTCACCCTTCCCCAGGATGCGACCCCGCTGTGTCCCCCTGAAGTCCCCCTTCTCGTATGTAATCCCCGAACCCCCCCCCCTTACTCACTCAGCCCAAGTCGTAGATTGATGAGAAACCCTAACGTTAACATTCTATACCCTTCCGAAAAATCCTTCTCCCACCTCCTACCATACAGTTCTCTATTACGACACATCGTACGATAAACCGTTACCGCTAGTACCCGCCTCCGCACCTCACAATTCCCCTCCCCCTCATCACCCACGATATATATATATATAATCCACTATTATATAATCCAAAGCTCTTATAACACTCTCATCGAACCCTCCCACATCTAGGCTTAGTGCACGCTGAACCGACACCCCTCGGCCCCCCACCCCCTGTACTACCCTACTTAACCAATACCTAACACCCTCCAGTCCCCCACAAAAGTATACTGCATGGAACGCCGTCTCATCCTCCCCACAGATTCCACACCTTTCGCCCACAATTACCCCTCTGGTTCTTAGTACCTCCCCCGACGGTAGTATGCCATGCAAAAAACGATACGTTACCTCCCTTACCCTAGGCTTTAACTTCAACTTGCTAAACCTATACCAAATACTCTTCCATGCGTACATGGGGAACAATCCCTCAACTGGTACAACAATCCTGTCTGCAAGCAGCCTACACAAAACCCCTACTCGAATTTTCCTGGGTTCTCTAACCAACATCAAAGCCCTCAAAACAGTTTCACATTCCCTCAACTCCACACCACCGTACAACTTACCCAACCTATCATATACTTTTCCCAGCTGCCCTCCACTCACACCTTCGCGCAAAACCTCCCATTTAAGAAACACACATTTAATCCTCCTTCTCAGATCCATCAACCCCAACCCACCTTGGTGCACAGGTAACATTACAACCTCTCTCCTCAGCCAATCGCACCTTGAACCCCACAAAAAGTTAAACACTCATCTCAGAATTCCCACAATCGCCGTCCCTGATAATGGGAACACGGCTGCTACGTGCCAAACCTTACTATACAATAATACATTTATAACAATCACTCGTTGCACGAGAGTCAGATGATGAGGTCGCAATGCCGCCAGATGCCCCTGAATCCTTTCCATTAATCTATTCGAGTTTTCCTCTCGAGCAGTGTCCAAGTCATCCTTATAGGTGATACCACAAATTTTTGAAGACACCGTTTGTTTTCTCAAAACGTTACATCTGCCCTCCCCCTTCCACCCAATCACCCAACCCCATGATCATTGATTTCTCTCTATTTACCTGCATCCCTGTTGCATTTCCGAACTGTTGCACAACATCATCCAAAACACCCAACGCCATCCCCTCTCGAACCAGGACTGTTGTATCGTCTATGTATCCTATTATTCCCGGCCACACTTTCCCGACCCCCCCCCATACCTCCACTCGTGTCACATACACAACGTTCAACCATTCTATAGAAGGGGTCCTGAATGCACGCAAACAACATTTGTGAAATGGGACACCCCTGCCTAAGTCCTCTACCCATTACAATCTCCTCCCCCAAGCATCCATTAATCTGTACCCTCATTTTGGCTCCATTGTACAATGTGGTTACCCAATTAACTATTTCTTCCCCATAACCCTGCCTCCTAAGTATAGCTCCCAATGCTCCCCTTTCCACACTGTCATACGCCCTATGCCAGTCTAAAGCCAACAACGCCCCCCTCCCTTCCCCCCGTTTTGACTCCACAAAACTTCTCAGTATTCCATGACCCTCAATCATCGACCTTCCAGGCAAACCATACTGCGTTTTCGAAACCACTCTCCCTACCACACATTTGAACCGATTACCCAAGACTTCAGCGAACAACTTATAATCAGCACAACAGAGATATGGCACGGTACTCCTTGAGGGTGTGCTGCCCCTTACCCTTCTGGACCAACACTACGACTGCTGTTGCTTGCTTGTCCCCCATCACGCCCTTCTCCTTCATCTGATTAAATAACCTACCCATGAAACCCCTTATCACCTCCCAATGTTGGAGATAAAATTCAGCCGGGAGACCGTCTATTCCCAGTGCTTTGCCCTTCCTCATTCACCTTAAAGCCAACTCTATTTCCTCTTCCGTTATTACCCCCCCTAAAGCCTTTCTATCACTATTCCCTAAATTAAACATCACATACTCACACACCTTCTCTAAATCAACATTCCCCACCTTCCCACTTGTCCAATACCCTTCATACCATTTATCCGCATACGCACACATTCCTTTCGTAGTTAGCATCTCCTGACCCATTCTATAACCCCCCGCCATCTCATGTACCTCTAACCTCGGAATAGCTGTAACCTGCTGTCTTTGTTTTTGACGTTGCAACACACACACCGATGGTTTGTCTCCCCAAAGCACCTCCTCTACCCCTGCCTGCACCCTTACCGCTTGAAACCTCTCATTTTGTAACTCCCTCAGTCTCCCCTTGACCTCGACAATTTCATCCATAGGATAGTTGCCCCCCACAGCCCCCTTCCCATAACAGCCCCTTAACCTGTCCTCTAGATAATTTGAAAGCCCATATTTAAAATCATTTATACGTTTGCCCACCCCCATATAATATTTCCTAATCCTTTCCTTGGCTACACAATCCCACCATTGTATGACATCTTCCACTCACTGTGCCTCCTCGCTAAGCTCCTTCCATAGGACAGAAAATCCCTCTAACCCCTCCTCATCACTCAATGCACTTATATTTAATTTCCAGTAACTTCTGTATATTTCCGCAAGTGCCTCCCACCCAACCTCCACCAACACTGCTCTATGATCCCACCATGCTACTTCAACAGTTTTGAAAACTCTCACTACAACCCCGTGAGAAAGATACACTCTATCTAACCTCGCTGCATACCCTCTCCTAACAAATGTATGCTCTGTCTCCCCCCCCTCGAATGCGTCTCTTAACCTAATATCCCTCAATAAATCTCGTAGGGCCACCGACACATAACCTGCCCCTTTCGGTTCCACATCAGCCCTCATAATGACGCAGTTCCAATCACCTCCTACTATTGCCACCTCCGGTAATGCACGGAAAAAACACAAGGTCCTCACTCACAAACTCCTGCTTCACCTGCACGTTATTCTCTGCAGGCGCATATACGCTAATAAAGGCCACACGTTTACCCATCCACAAACCATCTACACGCAACACCCTTCCCCTTCGCCCCCCTCACTTCTCTGCAAAACAAATGGGCTCACCTCCCTAATTAATATACCCACCCCTCCTTTCAAACGGGCAGATGGCAGGGTTACCACCTGAAACCCCTCCACCTCCAACACCCTACCCTCCTTAAAATTGTGCTCCTGAAGGAACACAACATCCACTCTAAATTTATTCAGAAACGTTCTAAACCATTCTCTCTTTACACTATTACACAAACTGTTAACGTTTACTGTCATACACCGGAGGCCTATTAAAGTTTCCTCCCCTGCCTCCTCTCTTCACTCTTCCGATGGGCACCAGAACGTATGGGTCCACTTGTCACCTGCACACTTCCCTCTCTCCCCCCCCCCACCCTTCTTTCGGTGCCTCCTGTCATGGCCACGACTACCTTCACCTTCTGCCCATATTTGCTTCCCAGTCCACTGCGCTGGCGTTAGGACATCATCTGAATCCGATGCAGTGGCTCTCTTTCTTGTGACAGGCGCATCCTCCATGGCTTGGTCTGGGGATGCCTCACAATGTACCTCAACCTCCACTGTACACAGTGGCAATGATCTCGGTGACACCTCAGTCATGCTGTCACTCCCGTCGTCCGAATAGTTCTGTTGTTGATGCACCACAGCCTTCACCTTGTCTTCTACCACCTTGTCAGGAGCAGCCACCTCCTCAGGCGGTGACAAGGACTTCAGAACCTCGGCTAATTCCTCTTCAATTTCCAACACTTCCTCCTGTACTTTTTGCTCAACCCGATCCACTGGAAGTGTGTCTGGACCAGGTAACTGGTCAAGGGCCTCACCCTCTCCCCCAGCTTTATGCGCCTCATCCACTATCTCGCTCCATAGACAACCATGCCCTCCTTCACGTCGTTGATCAACACCTGCTTCCCCCGGTGTAGAAGCGGATGTCTCTGCCCCTGGGCCAGGAGCTCGTTGCCGCTTCCCACACTCCGCTGCTATGTGATCATATTCCCCACATAGTCGGCATGTACGCTTTTGCCCCGCGTGTGACACCATGACTTGTGTCCTGAATTCCTTTAGGTACACGTAAGACTGTATGGGGTGTTGCAATGTCATTTTTAGGTTAAAAGTGCCCTCTGGCATACCTGTGTAGGCACCCAACACCCACTTACCATGCTGGGCCAAATGAACAGTTCCGTATTCCTCAAAAACTTTTCTGATATCTGTTTCATCAGCCTCAAAGGGGACATTACGCAGTTTAATCCATGTATAATGTCTGGATACATCGATCATCCTCACACGCACAGCTGGTGTTGCATCAAGACTTACGTCCTGAAAACAGTTGACCAACGACTCATAAACCGTTGCCGAGAGCTGTTTCACAAAAAATCTAGGTGCTCCGTTCAATGCTACTCCGTACAACTCTCCATCCTGAATGCCATACGTGTCTCTGATGATTTTAGGTAGTAATACCTGGGCTGAAGCTGGCGTTATTGCCCCACTGAGAAGTTCAACGCCGACAGTGTTAATCCTGCGTCTATAACTGAACGCCATGTTGACTAATGGTAGTTCTCCTGGGCTGACGACAGAGGCGCGATAAGCACCACCTCACACTACTGCAGTCAGGGAACTGAAGTGCATTTGCGCAGGAGGTCTACACAGCCCTAGAGCGATGCAGACAATGTCAATACAAACTGGCATAGTGCCTGATAAGTGGAAAATGGCAAATGTAATACCTATTTACAAGGGAGGTGACAGGTCCTTGGCTTCGAACTATAGACCAATACGCCTTACCTTCATATTGGGAAAATTTATGGAATCAATAATTGCCGAAGCAATTTGTAGCCATCTTGAAAACCATAAAATGATTAATGAATCTCAGCACAGTTTTACAAAGGGGCGTTCCTGTCGTACGAATTCACTAACTTTCTTCACTAACGTATTTGAGGAGGTTGATCATGGTATTGAATATGATATTTTGTATATGGATGTGAGGGAAAAGTTCAGCAGATAGGAGTAGCGAGCGAGTATATGGTGACAATAATTAGATTGCCAGTCTGCTTGTTAAGGTAGGGTCAGTGTCTAGCTCCCACTATCCCCCCCTTTCTCCACCCGGAAAGGTGACGTGTGGGGCTCGGATCAAACAGTAATCACTTGACTCACAGCTCCCAGGACAACTGTAAGTAAAAGCCTCTGCTCCTATTCTAGTGGATATATTGGTTGAAAGCTTCACTTTTGACCAACAATAAACTTAGTCCTTTCAGCCTTGATTTCCATGTTATGCTTTTAGATAATCACCATTTCTTTTAAATATTTTACTTATCGTGGAGAGTGATTTCTTAAGCAGTAGGTAACCTTTGTCTCTTTCTAGCTTGGAATGTCAGCTTGGGTCATCTGGCAACCAAAGAAACAGTGTTGAAGGAGACGAACTTTTCACAAGTTCTTAGACGCCACCATTACATCTGCATACCTAAGTGTAGTCAACCCCAGGCAACTACCTCTCATCTTTGCAGTGGTGAAAGACCTGCGTTCCTATCATCTTGATGGACTATTCAAGGCTAAAGACTCTGTGAAGAACTAGTCATTGGGTTGTCACTTAACATCTGTGACCCCCCATCATCAGCAATGGTTACAATTTCTACAACAAGCGGTGTCAACAACGTCGGACACCCCAGTCTAACTGTACATATTAGCGTTGAATTCAGATATTATTTTTATATTTCATTTTTCATTTCTCTTTCGAGTAGAATAAAAATTCATATTTAATTGTTTTATATTTTCATTTCTAAATAATAAAGTGTTTATATTTGACTGTTATCATTCTTTTTCTATTCATTAATTTTCCTGAGGAGGAGCCAGCCTTGGTAATACTTACTGAAGTTGTTACAGGGCTGTGTAAGACTTCACAATGGACTTCAGTAAGGCTTTCGATAGAGTTCCAGATCAGAAGCTACTGAGGAAACTTAAGACACAAGGAATAGGAGCAGAAATTTTTTCCTGGGTAGAGGCATGGCTGACAAATAGGCAGCAGAGAGTTTGCATAAATGGGGAGAAATCAGAATGGGGGCATGTCACAAGCGGTGTTCCATAGGGTTGGGCCCCTTATTGTTCACAATCTACATAAACGACATAGATGAGGGCATAAATAGAGACATAAGCAAATTTTCTGATGACAAAAAAATAGGCCTCCAATTCTTTCTAATGAGGACATTAGATCACTCCAGGTTGATTTGAAAAGATTGATACAGTGGTCGGAGAAGTGGCAGATGCAGTTTAATATAGACAAATGCAAAGTTCTAAATATTTGATAAGAAAATAACCATGCCACAGATAAACTAAATAATGTAGATATTAATATTACAGATTGCGAAAAGGATTTAGGAGTTCCGGTTAGCAATAATCTGAAACCAAGACAACAGTGCATAAGTGTTCGCAAAAAAGCTAAGAGAACCCTTGGCTTCATAGCAAGAAGTATAAATAATAGAAGTACTCAGGTTGTTCTTCAACTCTATATATCTTTGGTTAGGCCTCATTTGGATTATGCTGCGCAGTTTTGGTCACCGTATTACAGAATGGATGTAAATGCACTGGAAAACGTACAAAGGAGGTTGATAAAGTTGATCCATTGTATCAGAAATCTTCACTATGAGGATAGACTGAGAGCCCTGAATCTACACTCTCTAGAAAGAACATTAAAATGGTATAAAATACTGACAGGTTGTTAGTTAAGACACATATGCAACAGTTAATTATCTTTATTTCGAAACGTTTCGCCTACACAGTAGGCCTCTTGAGTCGAGTACAGAAAAGTTGATAGAAGCAGAAGATACTTGAAGACGATGTAATCAGTCCATCAACCTTAAAGTTTTGAGGTGGTCAGTCCCTCAGTCTGGAGAAGAGTATAGTTCCATAGTCTGAAACAATATGGAGTTGAAGTGACAGGATGGAGGCTTATATACCGCCAAGAGGTGAGATGTAGGCCACTAGTAGAGGTAAGAATGAAGTCGTTGGGAGGTCAGGTCCCTCTTAAATTCAGTCATTCTCACTAGTAGAAGTAGTAGAAGTTGATTTCAGGTCTGTCCCAAGATACCCTTGTGTTGCAGTGTCTGACAGATTGAACATTAAAATGGTATAAAATACCGACAGATTGTTAGGTAAGACACATATGCAACAGTTAGGTATCTTTATTTCGAAACGTTTCGCCTACACAGTAGGCTTCTTCAGTCGAGTACAGAAAAGTTGATAGAAGCAGAAGATACTTGAAGACGATATAATCAGTCCATCAACCTTAAAGTTTTGAGGTGGTCAGTCCCTCAGTCTGGAGAAGAGTATAGTTCCATAGGTTTGATGATCTTACCGTTGAACGTTTGAATGCTATAAAGTTACAAGCTTGTTGGCAAATAGCAAAGTCTCTCGGAGTCAAGTATGATAAACACTATACCGCTGTTACTATACTCTCTGATCGCGGGTTCAAATCCCGCCCGTGGTATGGCTTGTTTGCAGTCGTGTCATTACGATTTCGTGAGCCATGTCTACGGGCTATCATTCGGAATTTACTTTTTCCAGAAAACTCAGAGGAAGACTCTGTCCAGAAATTAGAAGAGAATGAAACTTTAATTTCACAATTTGACCAGCAGTCATTATTAAATAACATGGAAGTGCCTTCAGTCGATACTAAAGACACATCACCAAGACCAAAGTCTCCAAGATAAGTTTTGTCTCAGGCTCAGACTAATTGGGAAACCATGGATTTTGCAGGTAGTTCACTAGGAACTACCACATTCTCTATGTTAACAGAAAATAGGGTTCCTGTGAGGAAAAATTCAGTTTTCCCAATGGAACTCCATTCAAATTCCTCCAGAGATCCACTCTCCTGAACTATTTGAGAGATTAGAACGCTTCATGAAATTACAAACTACGTACACTGAAGCCCAACGTAAGTTTAAACAAGAAGAGTTCGAAAGAGAATCTATCAGACATGACAGACAACTCAACCCGTGAACTTCAGTCTCGTCCGGCACCAAGAGTCGAGACGTTCAATATTCATCAAGCGGCCGCCATGGTCCCCAGATGCTGTGAGGAAAACAACGACGCATTTTTTGAAGCCTTTGAAAACCAGGCTCAAATTATGAAGAGGCCCAGGGAACATCGGGCTGCCCTAATACACACTACTTTAACGAGCAAAGAACAAGCTAGCACGACGTCCTAACCTTTCGATCAATACTTTCAGTCTTCCTCTGGGTTTTCTGGAAAAAGTAAATTCCGTATGATAGCCCATAGACATGGCTCACGAAATCGTAATGACACGACTACAAACAAACCATACCACGGGCGGGATTTGAATCCGAGGTCAGAGAGTATAGTAACAGCGGTATAGTGTTTATCATACTTGACTCCAAGAGACTTTGCAATTTGCCAACAAGCTTGTAACTTTATAGCATTCAAACGTTCAACTGTAAGATCATCAAACCTGGTAGATAATGAAGCCATCTTATCCCGCAAAGGTCTGTATTTTCAAGGTGTTTATATACAAAGTTCCGTCTCCCGGACAGCAGGTCCCTATTTATTACGATAAACTTTATAAATAATAGCCGAGGTTAGTCTAGAGGATTTTCATAAAGAATCATACTCCAGTTATATCGCAATAAGGATTGATTTCTGATGATATAATTTAATCTTGTATTCACATTACTAAGGAGCTCAAAAACTCTGTAAAATGTATTTTTAATATAACGTAGGAACAGAATATATAGCTCCTCCAAATGCTTCCAATAAAACAGAGGAATTCAAGGAAGTATTCTCTGAAGGGGGTAATATTCCTTCTCTTACAAGTGAGCAATATGCTCCAGTATCTCTAAAGGTCTTTACTTTAGTTGTTTCTGAGTTTTCCTGAAGGGAAATAAGACTCTTGCAATAATAAGGGGCCATACCTTTTTCTACTTCTCTAGGGGACATGTTACTAGAGATATTAGAGATTTTCCCAATGGGTTGGGGTTTATGGGGGCAGTTGGGACGGATGTGACCTACTTTGTTACAGAGGAAGCAGACGACAGGCTTGCCCTTTACTCCTTGCTGACGTTGCAAATGGTGTCGTTCTGGCTGGTGTCTCTCTGGATACTGTTGTCGAGATGCACCATGAGTAGTTTGCCTCTCCGCAGGTGGACCATATGTTGAGAAGCGTGGCTCACCAGGTGACTTAGTTGGCTGATGTAGACGTTCTCCCTCCGGCTGGCACTTCATTCTCCAAGGTTGACGATCTTTGCTCATGCCAGGCTGTTGAAAAGAGAGACGGGACCGCTCGGACAAGGAGCGGTTAGTTTCGAAGGTATCAGCCAACCTGGCTGCCTCCAATGCAGTGGTTAAGTCACGATCCTGCAGAAAGACTCGAACCTCTGGTCCCACAGACTCCAGCAGGTTATCAATCAGAATAAGCTGCACCAGCTCCTCAAAGGTAGAGACACCACTTGCTTTATACCAGCTGGTAAAAGCTTTGGTTTGCTGTCTTACAAAATCCACGAGAGATTGACCAAGCTGCCGCCTGCTTAGTTTAAAAAGTTTTTTTGTATTTGGCTGGGATACATGTATATGCTCCCAACACTGTGGTCTTCACTACTTGATAATCAGAAAATTCAGCGTCATTTAATGCTGACGTAAATTCCTGTGCCTTACCCAATAATGTTGTATGAACCAACGATGCCCAATGCTGTTCCGGCCACCTCAAGGCTCGAGCCTGATTTTCGAAGCTTTCGAAAAATTGTTCTGGTTCGGCCTCATTGAAGCGGGGAACAAGCTGTACTGCTTTTTGTAAACTAAAATCATTTACAGAATGCGAAAACTGCCTCCTTTCTCTTTCCCTATCAAATCCTTCTCTTGCAAATGCTCTCTGTTCCCTAGTTTGCTCAAGATTGATTTTTGCCAGCTCAAGTGCCAACGACGCTGATTCACCTTGAGACAACCCAGCTGCACTATACTGACCATTTTGCTCTGTAGGTGTATCATCTTCCTCCTGCGAGAACATATGAGTTTTTGCCCTAGCTCCCATAGAGGGAGGAGTCTGATGTGCCATCTCTTCTTCTATAAGTTTGTCAGCAATCAGTGAGCACAGTTGCGCAGCTGTGAGAGTGCGTTTGTATATAATGCCAATGGAACGAGCAATTTGCCAACAACGCTGTAGGGACAATTTAGGTAGGTTATGCAAAGTATATGCCGACACCAAACGTCTGACTCGTCTAGGTGGCGTAAGATATTCGCTATGCACAGTACGATTGCAGAATACCCCAACGTAACACGTTAATTTGCAGAACACGCTTATCTATGCACAGTACGATTGCAGAATACGCAAACAAGCAAAGCCGACTGCAAAATTCTCCACACCGAACAGGCTAGTAGCAACTGACAAGCAAAATTTGTAAAGCAATGCCAGACAGCTACACTGTTCTAGAAGATTGACCGTAGCGAAGCGAGCACACCGAACAAGCTAGTAGCGAGCTGTTGAACGATCACACAATAGCAAGGCTGACCATAACAAAGGAACTGACACGCAAAATTTTTAAAGCATAGGCAAAGCTAATGCAATGCCAGACAGCAAGCTGCACAATGTTCCTGCTACGAGATTCACCCTAAGCTCAACCATTTCTCTAAGTCCAGCTACAGATCCCGGACAGGCTACCCATATTACAACCCAGGATTCCAAATGGCCTGTTATCCCGGGTGTGATGGGAGCAAAATAAACACAGCAGAAAAAGTTTAGACTTATATTATCCTTCACCAATTTAGAACAGCAATATGTACACTATGTACAGTGATAAGTTTAGTGCACTCCACGGTAAGCAAGGCAGAAATAGAAGCCACAAGATAGCAGACCGTGCTTCAACTAGCTCTAGAATGGGAATGACAAGGGCAGACAGGAGAGCGGTACCCACATAACCTCTGCAATTGCCAAAACCATCTTCTTATTGGCTAGAACCTGGTCACTAGTTGAATGACGGGGTCCCATCATCAACTCTTAGCAACCTGGTTCGCTGGTTGGGGGAGATAGCCTGTAAATGAGGGTGTGTACATGCACCGAATAAAGGTTATGTACTCTTTGCATGCCACACCCCCCGAAAGGTGATGTGTTGGGCTCCGGTCAAACAGTAATCACTCGACTCACAGCTCCCAGAACTACTGTAAGTACACGCCTGCTCATATTTTAGTGGACTTATTGGTTGAAAGCTTCACTTTTGACCAATAATAAACTCAGTCCTTTCAGCCTTGATATCTCTTAAAGGTTTTAATAATCACCACGTCTTTTAGGTACTGTACTTATCATGGAGAGTGATTTCTTAAAGCAGTGGGTAACCTGTCTCTCTTTCCAGCTTAGAATGACAGATTGGGTCATCTGCCAAACAACGAGAAGAATTGAAGGAGACGGACTAACGTCCTGAGACATCCCATGTTGGATCTATCTACCTGTCATGTACGCAGACTCAGGACATAACCCCTCATCATAGCAGTGGTAACGAACCTGCTTTCCTGTCATCTGGATTAATTATTCACGGCTACAGACTTTGTGAAGAATGAGCCGGTGGGTTGTCACCAACACCTGCGACCCCAGTATCACTATATCTATGTATATTAGCGTTGAGTTCAAATGTAATTTTTTCATTTCATTTTTCATTTTTTTTTCAAATAGGATATACCTTTCATGTTTCACTGTTTCATGTTTGCTTTAATAAATAATAAAGTGTTTATCTTTGTGAATTATTATTTCTTTTTCTATTCATTAATTTTCCTGAGGAGGAGCCAGCCTTGGTAATACTGTCTGAAGTTGTTACAGGGCTGAGTAAGCCTTCACAAACATTTGGATACCTATATTGTAGAAGTTTCGCCATCCAGTGGCTTTATCAATACAGATTCTAGGACATAATTAGAAGACAGTTGAATTATATGCAAAAAATGAAGTAATCAGTCCCTCAGCCTTGGAGGGACTGATTACCTCACCTTTTGTATATAGTTCTACTGTCTTCAAATTATGTCCTAGAATTTGTATTGATAAAGCCAATGGATGGCGAAACTTCTACAATAAAGATACCCAGATGTTAAACATGTGTCTTAACTTTAAAATCTTTTCTAATACCTCATTCTAAGTATTTACCTCCACAACCACGACCATAAAGGACATTACCAATAATAGATATGACAAGCCTCAATCCACTGCAGGGGTATACACAATCCATTGTAATGACTGCAGCAAATTATACATCGGCGAAACATCCAGAGACCTCCAAACATGTATTTCAAAACACCAGTCTGCAGGCAGATCTGACGATCCAAGGAATGCCTGTGTTCAATACCAAAATTCACACATTCATTTAATCAACTACACAAACGCAAGACTTATCGACAGAGAAGACAACACTCAATACCAAAGAACCTTGGAATCATCACTTATCTGCGTATCCAACAACTTCAACTAGAACAACGGCTTCTATAATATAGTTGAACCCCTCGCCAAAAAACTTCTACATCACTATTCCACATAAGAACATAAGAATGGGGGAACACTGAAGAAGGTCTACTAATGGTGTTGACATTTACTTAACTGACTGATGACCTGTACTTAACTCAGTGTTGACCTGTACTTAACTCAGTGAAGACGTGTCTTGTGTGCTCTCTATGTACCTGAACAAGATGTCCTCTCTTGAGCAACTCTACCAGCAGCTAAAGGAAAACCTGAGGGTGGCTAAGCTTGAGATACAGCGACTGACTGAGGAAAACAAGAAGATTCATAGTAATCCTCATGCTGAGAATCCTCAAGCCAAGAAAGGAACCTGGACACTGGTTAGAAAACATGGGACAAAGTTAAGGAACAAGAGGACGGATGGAGATCTAGAATCAACGAAGATTCAGGAAACTGTTGTGGAAACATTGAACCCATTCTCCGTGCTACCCGATGAATGTGAGTGGTCTACTGGGAACATCACAACGAACTACATCAAGGAAGGTAAAAACATTGTTGTTGCTGGGTATAGCTAGTTCAGGTACATGAATAGAGCCTTCTGCTTGAAGGATAGCAGTAGGAGACAGAGGGTTTGCTTTCCTGGGGCTGGGTTGGAGGATATTGTTAGCCACCTTGACATCATGAACGGTAATGGGATCAATCCTATTATCTGCCTCAGTGCTGGAGGCAATGATGTAGGCAAATGTAGAAGTGAGGATTAGTATGCTTATGCTATATACTGTGGTATCACTATGGCATCCTTATGCTATATACTATGGTATTACTTTGGTATCCTTATGCGATATACTATGGTATTACTTTGGTATCCTTATGCTATATACTATGGTATTACTATGGTACCCTTATGCTATATACTGTAGTATCACTATGGTATCCTTATGCTATATACTGTAGTATCACTATGGTATCCTTATGCTATACACTATGGTATTATTTTGGTGTCCAAATGCTATATACTACGGTATTACTTTGGTATCCTTATGCTATATGGGTGGGCTAAATTGAGATGTCCTGACTATGGGTCAGGTAGGTGACCTTGGTTGCCAATATGACGTTTTCCAGAGCATAGTTCTAGCATAGTTCTAGCTGCCCAGACAACTTTTGTTCCGAGTAGGGAAATTAGATCTAACAAAAATGATCCCAAATAGATGAACAATAGATTAAAACATCTAATTGGTCAAAAGAGAGGCATACATTGGCGTATCAAAAGAGGGGATGGGCAGTTAAGAAATCAATATATTCATTTAAAGATAGAAATAAAGAAAAAAATAAGAAAAGCAAAAAGGGATTATTAGGCTAAGGTTGCAAGGGATTCAAAGACTAACCCAAAAGGGTTATTTCAGGTATACAGAAGTAAGATGAAGGACAAGATAGGCCCACTTAAGAGTAACTCTGGTCAGATCACTGACAGTGATAAGGATAGTTGTGAAATTCTCAATACCTACTTCCTCTCAGTTTTCACCCACGAAAATACTAGCGATATTCCTGAAATAATAGATTATGTAGAACAGGATGATAATAAACTATGTACGATTGCAGTAACTAGTGACATGGTCCTCAGACAAATAAAGAAACTAAAGCCGAACAAATCCCCAGGCCCTGATGAACTGTTTGCAAGAGTGTTGTAGGAATGTAAAGAGGAACTTAGCATACCTCTGGCTAATCATTTTAACATATCACTACAAACTGTCATAGTGCCTGATAAGTGGAAAATGGCAAATGTAATACCTATTTACAAGGCAGGTGACAGGTCCTTGGCTTCGAACTATAGACCAATAAGCCTTGCCTCCATAGTGGGAAAATTTATGAAACCAATAATTGCCGAAGCAATTCGTAGCCATCCTGAGAGACATAGATTGATTTATGAATCTCAACATGGTTTTACAAAGGGCCGTTCCTGTCTTACGAATTTACTAACTTTTTTCACTAAGGTGTTTGAAGAGGTAGATCATGGTAATGAATATGATATTGTGTATTTGGACTCAGTAAGGCTTTCGATAGAGTTCCACACCAGAGGCTATTGAGGAAACTTAAGGCACATGTAATAGGAGGAGAAATTTTTTTCTGGGTAGAGGCTTGGCTGACAAATAGACAGCAGAGAGTTTGCATAAATGGGGAGAAATCAGAATGGGGGAACGTCACAAGCGGTGTCCCTCGGGGGTCAGTGTTGGGCCCGTTGTTGTTCACAATTTAGGTAAACGACATAGATGAGGGAATAAATAGCGACATAAGCAAATTTGCTGATGACACCAAAATAGGCCGTCCAATTCATTCTAATGAGGACACTAGAGTACTCCAGGATGATTTGAATAGACTGATGCAATGGTCGGAGAAATAGCAGATGCAGTTTAATATTGACAAATTCAAAGTTCTAAATGTTGGACAGTTAAATAACCATGCCACATATAAACTAAATAATGTAGATCTTAATACTACTGATTGCGAAAAGGATTTAGGAGTTCTGGTTAGCAGTAATCTAAAACCAAGACAACAGTGCATTAGTGTTCGCAGTAAAGCTAACAGAATTCTTGGCTTCATATTTAGAAGTATAAATAATGGAAGTCATCAGGTTGTTCTTCAACTCTCTGAAAATAAATGGTATGAAATACCGACACAATGGAAACATAAACACATATGCAGTTTAATATGATCCTTTATTGACAACGTTTCGCCCACACAGTGGGCTTTTTCAAGTCACAAACAGATCTACCTGGGGTGGAAGGTACGTGAGTATTTATAGTCAGGTTCAGAATGTTGAGGTCAGGTGGAGAATGCTGCATTTGATGATCTACCGGGTGGGGTTTTAGTCTAAAATCTTGGGTAGCTTGGAAGGGGGTATTGGATAAGTTGTGAGCAGACCTTCTGCAGTGTTCTATGTTCTTATATGGGATAGGGATGAACAAGTTTCTTGGCAAGTGGCTCAGCTATGTTATAGAAGCCATTGTTCTGGTTGAAATTGTTAATTATAGAGATAAGCGATGATTCCAGGATTCTTAGGTATTGAGTGTTGTCTTCTGTGGCGATAAGTCTTGAGTTTCTGTAGTTAATTAAATGGTAGGTAAGACACATAGGCAACAGTTAGGCAACTTTATTCCGAAACGTTTCGCCTACACAGTAGGCTTCTTCAGTCGAATACAGAAAGTAGGCAGGAACAGTAGAGATGTGAAGACGATGTAATCAGTCCATCACCATTGAAGTCGTAGAATTTGAGGTTGTCAGTCTCTCAGCCTGGAGAAGTTCAGTTCCATAGTCAGGAACTATCTGAAGATCAAGCGACAGTGCGGAGACTTAAATACTGTCGGAAGGAGAGGTGCAGAGTAGTAGTAGTAGTGAGAATGTAGCCACTGAGAGGTCAGGTCCCTCTCAGATCCAACAGTTCTCACTTGAAAGGGTTGTCCAAGGTGTTTTCTGTACAAAGAGGCCATGTGTTGCAGTGTCTGACAAGATGAACATCAAAATGTATACAATACCGACAGGTTGGTAGGTAAGACACATAGGCAACAGTTAGGCTACTTTATTCCGAAACGTTTCGCCTACACAGTAGGCTTCTTCAGTCGAATACAGAAAGTAGGCAGGAACAGTAGAGATGTGAAGACGATGTAATCAGTCCATCACCCTTGAAGTCGTAGAATTTGAGGTTGTCAGTCCCTCAATACCTGTCGGTATTGTATACCATTTTGATGTTCATCTTGTCAGACACTGCAACACATGGCATCTTGGTACAGAAAACACCTTGGACAACCCTTTCAAGTGAGAACTGTTTGATCTGAGATGGACCTGACCTCTCAGTGGCTACATTCTCACTACTACTACTACTCTGCACCTCTCCTTCCGACAGTATTTAAGTCTCCGCACTGTCGCTTGATCTTCAGATAGTTCCTGACTATGGAACTGAACTTCTCCAGGCTGAGGGACTGACAACCTCAAATTCTACGACTATGGAACAATGCTCTTCTCCAGACTGAGGGACTGACCACCTCAAAACTTTAAGGGTGATGGACTGATTACATCGTCTTCAAGTCTCTTCTGCTTCTATCAACTTTTCTGTACTCGACTGAAGAAGCCTACTGTGTAGGCGAAACGTTTCGAAATAAAAATACTTAACTGTTGCATATGTGTCTTACCTAACATCAGAAATCTTCCCTATGAGGATAGACTGAGAGCCATGAATCTGCACTCTCTCGAAAGGCGTAGAATTAGGGGAGATATGATCGAGGTGTATAAATGGGAAACAGGAATAAATAAAGGGGATGTAAATAGCGTGCTGAAAATTTCCAGCCAAGACAGGACTCGCAGCAATGGTTTCAAGTTGGAAAAATTCAGATTTACGAAGGATGTAGGAAAGCACTAGTTTGGTAATAGAGTTGTGGATGAGTGGAACAAACTCCCGAGTACAGTTATTGAGGCTAAAACCATGTGTAGTTTTAAAAATAGGTAAGATGAATACAAGAGTGTGTGTGGGTGGGTGTGAGTTGGACCTGACTAGCTTGTGCTGCTGGGTCTGGTGCAGTGCTCCATCCTTGAGTGGAGATGACCAGGCTGGGTGGGTCATTGGTCTAATCCGGGGGTGAAACATGGACCTTCTCCGCTTGGGTCAGTAGGCCTATTGCAGTGTTCCTTCTTTATTATGTTCTTATCATCACTTTATTAGAGAGTGAACTACACACAATTTTCACCTGACGTATCATTATCAACACCAACCTCTCGTGTTTTTCCGGACCCTAAATACATCCATGTTTTTATACAAGCTTTGGTTTCAGTAGTTTATAAACGTGTCTGTCCTGGGATTCATATTTCACCTGATTAAAGTAATTTATTTTACGTTTCGCGATATTTATTCTTTTTATTTTTTTATTTATATAATAAAATTGAAGAATTCTATTAGATGTTTTTATGTTGTTTATCTTAAGGCATTATCTATGTTATATTTATCGTTATTTTATTGAGCAGGAAAACTGGACGACCTTTCCCTTTGTGTAAGAATGTCACTTAATGTTTGGAGGGAAGTCTAGCACTTACCTGGATAATCTAATTCCCACCACAAACAACACTACATAACAACATAAGAAAAAAGGAACACTGCGACAGGCCTACTGACCCATGCAGAGCAGGTCCATGTCCCCCCCCCACGGATAAGCCCAATGACCCACCCAGTCTGGTCACCTCCACTCCAGGATGGAGCACGGCACCAGACCCAGCAGCACAAGCTAGTCAAGTCCAACTCACACCTACCCACACCCACTCATGTACAGTGGACCCACGGTTTGCGATATTAATCCATTCTTGAGAGCTCATCGTGAACCAAAATTATCGAAAAGCCAATCAATTTTCCCCATAAGAAATAATGGAAATCAAATTAATTCGTGCTAGACACCCAAAAGCATGAAAAGAAAATTACCACATGAAATATTAAGTTTAATGCAATAGAATAATTACAATAACAACAATAACAATAGAATAATAACAATAGAATAATTGACACTTACCTTTAATGAAGATCTGGTGATGATTGATGAGATGGGAGGATGGGAGAGTGTCGAAATTTTTAATGTTTAGAAGGGGAATCCCCTTCCATTAGGACTTGAGGTAGCAAGTCCTTTTCCGGGGTTACTTCCCTTCTTCTTTTAATGGCACTAGGACCAGCCTGAGAGTCACTGGACTTCTGTCGCACAACATATCTGTCCATAGAGGCCTGTTCCTCTCGTTCCTTTATGACTTTACCTTTAATGAAGATCTGGTGATGATTGATGAGATGGGAGGATGGGAGAGTGTAAAGTGGTTCACAACAGTCCTTTTGTCAGTGTACAGGTGTCGCCAACATGGCTCTGTTCCAGTAGCATTGTGTGTCAGGGTGCAGAGCTGTGTTTTCATCAAAAAAAGGATTGCACTTTAAGCCACATTGCACACATTTCCTTAATCTTTGAAGTAGGCAACTTCTTCAATTTCTCTATCCCCTCCTCCGAAGCAGTTTCCTCAGGTCTGGCCTCTTGCTGTTGAAGATGATCTAGCAGCTCATCAGTGGTTAGTTCTTCATTGTCCTCTTCCATCAACTCTTCCACATCCTCCCCACTAACCTCCAACACCAAGGACTTCCCCAATGCCACAATGAATTCCTCAACTGGCATACACTTCTCAGGGTTAGCTTCAAACTCTTCAAAATCCCTTTTGTCTACACATTCTTGCCACAGTTTTTTCCAAGCAGAGTTCAAGGTCCTCTTAGTCACTCCCTCCCAAGCTTTACCTATAAGTACTGACGTTCTCAACACAATGTGGCTGATTTCGATCTCTTGGCCCTCTATCTAGGACCTGAAATTCAAACAGTGAAAAAATTCCTCAAATAATGAGGTTGTAAGGAGAGAGTAGGGACAGAGTGTTGGTATTAAAAATTGATCCCAGAAGGAAACAAAACGTCCAATTATTCTCATAAAGATCCTTCAACATGACAGGCAGCTTCTTGCAGGGAATATGTTTTATAGAGGACAAGGTTTCCAAGCAGCTTGTTTCTTATGATGTAAAGGGGTGGGTTATTTTTAGAGTTAAAATACTTTGCTATGTGTCGATGATGTTTGGACAATGTGACTGAACCATCAAGACCTGTGACTCATGAATCATACAAAAATTAATGCACTGTAGTGAAAGCCAGGAGCTTCAAAAATATTAGTATAAAAGCTTTTATCAGAGTCATTAGTTGCCCGAGAGCAATACTAAGTTTGAAGGAAGGTCGAGGGGTGTGTCCGGTCAGGTAAGGCACCTGTAATCCAATTATTTGCAAGCTTCAAAAAATATCGAAAAATTATGGAAATTGAGTTATTCATATAGAAAAATAGCTTAACTCTTTGGCAACACAATGGTACAAGAATCAATGTTCTACGATGTTTCTACAAGAAATTATAGTCATTTATATCAGGTATGGTGACGGCGATGTGGGTAGCTCGTCCGCTCACGGCCCATATATATTTTTTTTATCGCTTTTTCTAGGTGGGGTCCACCTCTGGTGTAAATTGTGGGACCCATAGCCTGGGAGAAGTGGATAAAAAGGCTTTAAGAAAGAATATTTGGATTTCTTCCTGAAGCCGTTTGAATATTCCACTTCCCCTACCACCCCATCTTTTAATTTTTTTTTTACCAATAGGAATATTTTATTACATAATATGGTACAGAAGATTTAAGAGATACATTGTTGATATAAAGGTGGCATATATGGTACATGTTGTTACGAGTGTATCACCGATTATAAGGCGAAAATCTCATCCAGCTCCTAAGAGCTGGGGCGTGTGCCCAAAATACAGCAGGCATTACCCCTTTGAACAGCCGCACTGAGCCGCTGGAACAGAAAACTAGCTGCCCTGGGATCCCTAGTTACCCTGACGAGTCTTTTTCCCAGCTCCATAAGGAATTTAGATGCACTCTTTCCCCATGAGCCAAGGGTCTCTGAGCCTATTGGAACAAACATATAATGATGGGCAAGTTCTCCATATTTTCTAGACTTTTGGGACTCCCTGAAGCTGGCAGCTGCCCCTCCTTCCTCCCTGGTGTGTTGGAGATAGGTATCAGCCAAGGAAGATGCACATGTATAGTCCGACACCACATACTTCAAATCTGTCCAGGCTTGAAGGGTGATACCAACTGGATGCTTCTGACTGCCATCAGATCTGCATAGCTGGGGTGGCTCCCTTACTGCTGGGCATCAGGCTGTTGTGAGGCTCCTCTTGATAATGTTATTAACCTCCTCATGTCTTGCAATCTTTCCCTCGGATTTTCGGCACACAAGACGGTGGTATCCGAATATGTCTGCTGCTTCACTGCCACAAATACACCTGTGTTCGGCGAGAATAGGGGCGGCAAGTCGAAGGGCAACACCGATACAGATGGTCAGTAGGTCGAGGCGTGTGCCAAGGCTGGAGTGGGGAACAGCCAACAGAAAGTTCCCTGAACATCAAAATGGTATACAATACCGGCAGGTTGTTAGGTAAGACACATAGGCAACAGTTAGGCAACTTTATTCCGAAACGTTTCGCCTACGCAGTAGGCTTCTTCAGTCGAATACAGAATGTAAGCAGGAACAGTAGAGATGTGAAGACGATGTAATCAGTCCATCACCATCAGTCCGTCCCCTGCATGAGGGTCTCTCACTGCCAGGAGGTGGGCTCTATCCTTCCCTGATACACTCTGCTTTTTCTTGCATTATTGTTTCTAATATAATAATTGACTATTTGGCATCATAAAACAGTAGGCTGAGCTTATCCGTAGACTTCCAGTCAATCAGGAACCATCTAGGAACACCGACAGTATTCCCACTCCAGAGACAGGCAGGAGAAATCACTTCATTATAACGCTTATATCAACTCTACGGCTTATTTATCTATCAGAATTGATATAATATCATATAATAACACTATAAATAACATACAAACATGTTATATACTCTAGACTGAATAAAATAGGCCATAATATTGTGAGAGTCCACAAGCAATATTCGATATAAAAAACAGTTACCGTTCGTCTCCATGTCGTATTCTTTTATCTTGTGATAGAAAACGGTGCGTTGAAGAGGATAACTGCACTAGAACACCAGTTTACTAAGAAAACCACCCAAACAAACGCGATTTTCGCGGAAAAAAAAAAATTCGAGACGGCGGGCCGGCCGGCGTTCCAGGCCAATATCTCGTAAGTAACTTATTCACTTATGTTGCTTTACTACGCCTTTATTACTTCATTAAGTGGAATAATATTAACAGAAATTGTAGAATAATGGATTCTCTAATTTAAAAAGGATTAATTTTGGAAATATTCAAATTATTTTCGGATTTATGTGGGAGTAAAGGGCAGATTTTTTGCAGTATTCCAAGAACTAGCAAACTTATTTTTTTGTGAAATAAAGATAAGATATTTAGAGGAAATTAACCCTTTTTAAATTCGTATAAGCATTGTTGTCTCGGCACCAAGTGTCCAAACAACCTCACGTCGTCCCATATAGGACTACCAACCTGCCAAAGTGCATTTTCAGTAAATCAGTCCTTTTTCAGTCTTTTCTCAGTTGTTGTTTGAGGTATCTTAGTGATAAATATTTACAGGAACTAGAGAAAACACTTCGTGTTGTGCACCAAAACTGGAGGAAATCTGACGGTAAACAAATGACCAAAAATTAATCGGAACACAGGGCCCGTAAGGCGCCAAGAAGAGGGTAAAGCATTTATGTTACTATTCATAGTTGATTATTTTCTCTTTATTTGTTCTTTCTCTTTATTAAAAAAAGAACATGAGTAGCTGTGAGGAGAAAAAATTATACTGTATAACTACTTGTGAACAAGTTGCAGTAATGCTGCAGGAAAACCATCCACTAACATACATGGTATACCAGGAATCCCCGTACAACAGGATGGCAGCTCTAGAATCAACCAGGACAGTCTCAGCCAACATGACAGGTTGGTGACCGGAAACATCGGAAGTCGTACCAGATGGTGCCACATCTCGGAGACAAAGGCTGGTTGGTCACTAGGAATATTCTTTCAGGCAGTCCAAGAGGCAGTCCACTAGGCAGTCCACGAGGTAGTCCACGAGGCAGTCCACGAGGCAGTCCACGAGGCAGTCCACGAGGCAGTCCACGGGGCTCCAGAAGGAGGCGCAGCATTGTGACAAATAATACATTTCCCACAGCATCATCACCACTGAGTTCCACGATGGAATAACAACGATAATGATCTCTTTTTTTTATAAAAAGCTGCTAAAATTCAAAGAGGGAAAATTTTCTCAAATAAGGAGACCAAATGGAGAAGGAAGGGAACGGATGTGTAATGCTAAAATTCGAGACAAAAAGGGAGATTAGAGATCTAATTCCTCGGATCAAGAGCCTATATACTACTGCTAGTGACACACCCTCCTGGAAAATTGAAAATAGTAATGTTTGTGGAAAATAATACAGTTTGCGGAAGGCTCAATAGATTTGCAATATCATATTTTTAGGTTTCCATAGCTTGTGGACTGTGGCATGCAAAGAGTACGTAACCTTTATTCGGCATTGTCCTCTTCGCTTTCGGGCTGAGTGGACCTTTGCGCAGACGATACTCAGTTGCCTCACAGGTACCGAGTTGAGTGGTTGTGTGCTCTGCACCTCGCCCTCTGGTGGCGAAAATCAACATTACCCCACAAGATGGAGGGAAGCCTCCGACGAGTTAACACTGTATGTGTGGAGATTTTGCAGGGATCTTTGTTGGATCATAATGTTGACGTCCTCCTACTCCAAATCTTGCAAGACACATATAAGATCTCCAACGATGACATCTATGGTGTTTCAGTAAATGGGGCTTCCCGGGTTTTCGTCAAGTTTACGACTACTACAGTGTATGAGGATGTTGTTCAACGTTATCAAGATCTACGTTGTCAGGTGAACTCAACTGTGGCAGTGTGTCTTCGGGATGTGTCCCGCACTTACACATGGGTCAAGATTCGAAACGTCCCTTTCGAAGCTGATGAGTATGCAATCCGTAAGGTTTTCACCAAATTTGGGATGATTCACCAGACTTATGCAGGTGTATGGAGCCATGGCCCATTTAAAGGTAAACCTGACGGGTCGTTTTCAGTAAAAATGTCCATCAAAATTGCCATCCCGTTTTTTGTTCTCCTCGATGTCTACCATACTCAGGTATATGTGTATTACCCGGGGCAAAGGAAGACGTGTCGGTTATGTGACGCGTATGGACACATGGCATATCAATGTGATCGTCGGCGTTCCCGTCAACAGGGTGAGCAGCGTGTGTCGTCAGATGCTCCTACACAAGCCCCCGAGTCCATGGTAGGCGAGGGCGTCCATACGACACCAACGCCTCAACAGCCTTCCCTCGATGTACCTGTCACTACACCTGATTCACCGTGTGTAACATTGCCCTGAATGGAGACAAGCGTTACTGATGACGGTGTCGCAGCGACATCAACTGATGTTGTTCCACCTCGTGAGGTAAAGATAGACCTCCCAGTAGCATTTCCGGAATTGTATGGTGCGGTGGAGGAGTGTTCAGCGCCACCATCCACCCCAGTGGCGTCTGATAATAGCATTGGTAGCCCACCGTCAACGATTGCTACTCCAGACAGACCCACTGTGATAATTACTAGCGTGGACGTCCATGCACACATGAACGCACCCGCCTGCACCGTAGTCGACGGGAGCTCCCGTAAGCGGGCAGCAGGGAATTTAAGTAGTGATGATGAACTGACACCAGGGCAACGACCTGGGAAAAAGTCATGGGCCACGATTGCGGGTAATGGCTTTGACGACAATGCCAGGGTGGCGAGCCTCCCGCTTGGCGATGTTTGTGACACAGACGGTGATGTCGCTCAATGTCTCAATGTATTATGAGTGAATGTGTGTGACGAAAGCCAGCAACATTCCAGTGTTTAACTATAAATGTCAATGGTTTACGGGCGACTCACAGGAAAGATGATTTTGAGCAGTGTTTATGTCATTTTAAGCCTGATGTTGTGTTTCTCCAAGAGCACAATTATCGGGATGAGGGTGAATTGAGAATACGAGGTTATGTTGTGTATGGAGTGAATAGTCCGTGGTTAAAAGGTGGTGTGGCAGTGTTAATACGAGAGAACAGTCCTTTTCGGCTACATCATTGGGAAGTTGGGTCTGACAGTCGCTTAGTGCGCGTTGACGGGTGGTGGGGTACGATGAGAGTCGGATTCATTAGCGTTTATGGACCTGCAGCGAGGGATGCGAGTACGAAAAATCAGTTTTTTCAGGAGACGCTTGTGTATCACTTCCGGTCGCTACCTGCGGTAACTGTCGTGGGAGGTGACTGGAATTGCATTACACGACGTTGGGATGTGGAACCGCGGGGTAGTGAGTTTTATTCTCAACTTTTGGGTGATATTTTGCAAGGGGTTGCGTTGCGCGACGTGGGAGGTGATGTAGTTGGTGGGGTGGATTTTACTTTTGTCCGACAGGGTTACGAGGCTCGACTCGATAGGATCTATGTAGCGCATGCTATTGACATACAGAGTGTCCAGACATGTGATGAACATTTTACTGATCATCGTGCGGTATTGGTACGTCTCGCCTGGGCTCGTTTGCCACAAGTCGTTCCTCGATTTTGGAAATTAAATGTTAGTCTTTTAAACGGAGATGAAATTCATGACTTATTTCGTTGGATGTGGTCTCAATTATGGAATAATGGGATGGGTGTCGTAGATATTCTAGAGTGGTGGGATGTAAGGGGTAAACCCTGTATTAAATCCTTTTTTCGGGCAATGAGTAAAGAGGCGATACAATTACGTTATGGTAAGTTAAATTACTTACGGCATCAATTACGTGCGTGTTACGAGCCACGTGCAGAATATCCGGTAACCACCAACGCCGCCCTAAAAGCGGAAATATCGGATTTACAAAATCAGTTATTTCAGGGGACGCGAATTGCGGCGGGAATTGATGAAGTCCTTTGGGGAGACCGACCATCTGCGTATGTTCTACGTGAACAAAATCAGCGTCGTCGGGCGTTCAATATAATGGGTTTTACGGTGCGGGACGGGGTTGAGTCCTTCCTGTCGGGTACGACGATAATGGATACCGATCGTATGAGTCTTTATGCTGACATAGTTTACCGTGATACATTTAGTGGTAGTCGAGATCGTACTGTTGCCATGGATGTCGTCCAGTCGTGGGTGACTCGTAAATTAATAGAGGATGAACAGCTGTATGCTATGGGGCCTGTTAGTGCTGATGAAATACGGACAACTTTGCAGGACATGAAAAAAGGAAAATCGCCGGGGTCAGACGGGTTGCCATGTGAATTTTATTTAGAATTCTGGGGCGAGTTAAGTGGTTTTCTTGTTAGGGTATTAAAAAGTATGAAAAATCGGTGTTATTTAAGTAGGTCTCAACGAGAAGGTATTGTGGTTCTTGTTCCGAAAAAAACCGAATGTACTGATATACATGATTACAGGGCGATTACCCTGTTAAACACTGATTATAAATTATATGCAAAAATTTTGTGCAACCGCCTTAAACCCATCCTAGAGAAGGTTTTACATCCAGGTCAGGCTGGTATTCCGGGACGATCGCTCAATTTAAGCCAAAAGGTACTTGGTGATTTTGTTCGTGACCACCAAAGTGAAATGGGTAAGGGGGAGGAATTTTGGCGTTAGATTGGAAGGCTGCGTTTGATAACGTTGATCATCTAGTGTTGAAAATCATAATGGAGCAGCTGGGTTTTGCACGAATGATTATTAAGTGGGTTATGTCATTATATACTGACGTGAGTTTACGCGTCCAGGTGAATGGGAAATTAGGTACGACTGTATCCTTACATCATGGGATTCGCCAGGGGAGCCCGTTATCGCAAATTTTATTTGCTATTTATCAGGAACCATTGTATAGTGCACTGGCAGCAGGGTGTGAGCAGCATCCATGTAATGGGCAGTGCGGTAGGCCCATCCATATTGTTGGCTATGTTGATGACACAACACTAATGCTTACAGATGCCGGTAGTTTGTCTGCCGTAGATCGTATTGTGACCACTTTTAGCGAGGCAACGGGTATGATATGTAATAAGGATAAGTCTGGACTATTACTTTTAGGGCCGTGGCAACGAGGTCCAATCTCCGTGGAGAGTCCGTGGGTGGTGCGTGAATCAATTTTTTATTATTATTATCACACTGGGCGATTCCCACCAAGGCAGGGTGGCCCGAAAAAGAAAAACTTTCACCATCATTCACTCCATCACTGTCTTGCCAGAAGGGTGCTTTACACTACTGTTTTTAAACTGCAACATTAACACCCCTCCTTCAGAGTGCAGGCACTGTACTTCCCATCTCCAGGACTCAAGTCCGGCCTGCCGGTTTCCCTGAACCCCTTCATAAATGTTACTTTGCTCACACTCCAACAGCACGTCAAGTATTAAAAACCATTTGTCTCCATTCACTCCTATCAAACACGCTCACGCATGCCTGCTGGAAGTCCAAGCCCCTCGCACACAAAACCTCCTTTACCCCCTCTCTCCAACCTTTCCTAGGCTGACCCCTACCCCGCCTTCCTTCCACTACAGACTGATACACTCTTGGAGTCATTCTGCTTCGCTCCATTCTCTCTACATGTCCGAACCACCTCAACAACCCTTCCTCAGCCCTCTGGACAACAGTTTTGGTAATGCTGCACCTCCTCCTAACTTCCAAACTACGAATTCTCTACATTATATTCACACCACACATTGCCCTCAGACATGACATCTCCACTGCCTCCAGCCTTCTCCTCGCTGCAACATTCATCACCCATGCTTCACACCCATATAAGAGCGTTGGTAAAACTATACTCTCATACATTCCCCTCTTTGCCTCCAAGGACAAAGTTCTTTGTCTCCACAGACTCCTAAGTGCACCACTCACTCTTTTTCCCTCATCAATTCTATGATTCACCTCATCTTTCATAGACCCATCCGCTGACACGTCCACTCCCAAATATCTGAATACATTCACCTCCTCCATACTCTCTCCCTCCAATCTGATATTCAATCTTTCATCACCTAATCTTTTTGTTATCCTCATAACCTTACTCTTTCCTGTATTCACCTTTAATTTTCTTCTTTTGCACACCCTACCAAATTCATCCACCAATCTCTGCAATTTCTCTTCAGAATCTCCCAAGAGCACAGTGTCATCAGCAAAGATCAGCTGTGACAACTCCCACTTTGTGTGTGATTCTTTATCTTTTAACTCCACGCCTCTTGCCAAGACCCTCGCATTTACTTCTCTTACAACCCCATCTATAAATATATTAAACAACCACGGTGACATCACACATCCTTGTCTAAGGCCTACATTTACTGGGAAATAATTTCCCTCTTTCCTACATACTCTAACTTGATCCTCACTATCCTCGTAAAAACTCTTCACTGCTTTCAGTAACCTACCTCCTACACCATACACTTGCAACATCTGCCACATTGCCCCCCTATCCACCCTGTCATACGCCTTTTCCAAATCTATAAATGCCACAAAGACCTCTTTAGCCTTATCTAAATACTGTTCACTTATATGTTTCACTGTAAACACCTGGTCCACACACCCGCTACCTTTCCTAAAGCCTCCTTGTTCATCTGCTATCCTATTCTCCGTTTTACTCTTAATTCTTTCAATAATAACTCTACCATACACTTTACCAGGTATACTCAGCAGACTTATCCCCCTATAATTTTTGCACTCTCTTTTATCCCCTTTGCCTTTATACAAAGGAACTATGCATGCTCTCTGCCAATCCCTAGGTACCTTACCCTCTTCCATACATTTATTAAATAATTGCACTAACCACTCCAAAACTATATCCCCACCTGCTTTTAACATTTCTATCTTTATCCCATCAATCCCGGCTGCCTTACCCCCTTTCATTTTACCTACTGCCTCACGAGCTTCCCCCACACTCACAACTGGCTCTTCCTCACTCCTACAAGATGTTATTCCTCCTTGTCCTATACACGAAATCACAGCTTCCCTATCTTCATCAACATTTAACAATTCCTCAAAATATTCCCTCCATCTTCCCAATACCTCTAACTCTCCATTTAATAACTCTCCTCTCCTATTTTTAACTGACAAATCCATTTGTTCTCTAGGCTTTCTTAACTTGTTAATCTCACTCCAAAACTTTTTCTTATTTTCAACAAAATTTGTTAATTCATGCGGCTAGTAGTACTGAAGGACGTGTACTCAATTCTAAGATGGTGGTTGATAGCGTAATCCGGCGTGTGGGTATGCTGAGATTACATGGGTTAAAAGTGTGGCATGTTGTGCGTGTATCTTTGTTGTGCCCAAAGATGAGACACGTTTATTGGTGCGTGTGTTTCGGTTCATCTGGGGAAGTCGTTGTTGCTGGTTACGACGCAGTGTGCTTAGTTTAAGTGTTCGCAAAGGGGGTTTGGGATTATTAGATTATCATACATCAATGCTTGCCCTTTTTGTCAAGCACACATACGTGCAATACCTGCGAGTGGCAGGTAATCCAGTTAGCGAGACGTATCAATACCTGTGCGAGTGTGTTAAGGGGCACGATCGCCATATATGCATAGATATGTTGCGTGTGCTTACAGTTGTTTCGAATCTGCGCACGTGTAAATTGCGTATCTTAGTTCGGGCGACTATGGAAGCTGACGTGGCACCGGTCTGTAGTCAGTTTCCGTTGTACGCTTGGGCTGATATTTGGAACCGTCTGGTGGATCTTCCGTTGCGACCCGTAGTTCGTGAAACTGTATATAATTTTTTTCATAACATTTTGCCGTCCTGGTCCGTTTTGTGTACACGACGGTTACGTGATATTCCGTCCTGTAGCGATTGTGGGATAGAAGAAACTGTTTTTCATGCAATTTATTTTTGCGAGCGGTTAGAAGCCGTGCTCTGTTGGCTCGGTAGACTTATTAGGTGGGTGGGTGGGGGGTTATCTCCCTTACGTGTCCTTAGTTTAGACGTGGGGGGGTTATCTCCCTTACGTGTCCTTAGTTTAGACGTGGGGGGGGAATCCCGGATGATGTCGAAAGGGCATTGGGGGTGTTAGTATCAGATTTATTCATACATCTTGGGTGCTCCTGACAGCTGGAACAATTGAGAGGGTACACGGTATTATAGCAGTCATGTATCGAACCAAGTGTAGGAACAAGCTGTTGTTTGGGAATCGGTGGGAGCGTAGTTTTCCATATACCTACCGTAGTTTCCGTGTTCCGGATTTAGGGAATTTGTACGACGTAAAAACGTAAAAGGACTGGTCTCTCGTATGTGTTTTGAGTGCGTGGTTTGTTGTGAGAGTAATAAGTAAGGTTGTGTTTGGTGTGAGAGTAATAAGTAAGGTTGTGTTTGGTGTGAGAGTAATAAGTAAGGTTGTGTTTGGTGTGAGAGTAATAAGTAAGGTTGTGTTTGGTGTGAGAGTAATAAGTAAGGTTGTGTTTGGTGTGAGAGTAATAAGTAAGGTTGTGTTTGGTGTGAGAGAGTAATAAGTAAGGTTGTGTTTGGTGTGAGAGTAATAAGTAAGGTTGTGTTTGGTGTGAGAGTAATAAGTAAGGTTGTGTTTGGTGTGAGAGTAATAAGTAAGGTTGTGTTTGGTGTGAGAGTAATAAGTAAGGTTGTGTTTGGTGTGAGAGTAATAAGTAAGGTTGTGTTTGGTGTGAGAGTAATAAGTTCGGTTGTGTTTGGTGTGAGAGTAATAAGTAAGGTTGTGTTTGGTGTGAGAGTAATAAGTAAGGTTGTGTTTGGTGTGAGAGTAATAAGTAGAGAGTAATAAGTAAGGTTGTGTTTGGTGTGAGAGTAATAAGTAATGTTGTGTTTGGTGTGAGAGTAATAAGTAAGGTTGTGTTTGGTGTGAGAGTAATAAGTAAGGTTGTGTTTGGTGTGAGAGTAATAAGTAAGGTTGTGTTTGGTGTGAGAGTAATAAGTAAGGTTGTGTTTGGTGTGAGAGTAATAAGTAAGGTTGTGTTTGGTGTGAGAGTAATAAGTAAGGTTGTGTTTGGTGTGAGAGTAATAAGTAAGGTTGTGTTTGGTGTGAGAGTAATAAGTAAGGTTGTGTTTGGTGTGAGAGTAATAAGTAAGGTTGTGTTTGGTGTGAGAGTAATAAGTAAGGTTGTGTTTGGTGTGAGAGTAATAAGTAAGTGAGAGTAATAAGTAAGGTTGTGTTTGGTGTGAGAGTAATAAGTAAGGTTGTGTTTGGTGTGAGAGTAATAAGTAAGGTTGTGTTTGGTGTGAGAGTAATAAGTAAGGTTGTGTTTGGTGTGAGAGTAATAAGTAAGGTTGTGTTTGGTGTGAGAGTAATAAGTAAGGTTGTGTTTGGTGTGAGAGTAATAAGTAAGGTTGTGTTTGGTGTGAGAGTAATAAGTAAGGGTGTGTTTGGGTACGAGAAAGTGTAAGGAAGGTATAATAGGGGTTTATTAGATTGTTTTTATTATCCTTGGACTCGTAGTACAGTTTTCATGTGTCAGACCGTGACTTTTAAATCTCCATCAAACAAATGTACTATTGCTATATAGTATTGTAACCATTATGGGTTACAGGTCACGGTATAGTTTGGAATAAATTTATGAACATCATATGTATATGATGTGTAAATAAGAGTCAGATATTATTTATTGGTTGTAACATGTCTTACCGAGATCAATAATTACATCATTACCTAATGTTTTAATTATATGTGGATTGATTTGTCCAGTCACTTGACAGTGGACATAGTTTCACTGGTATGGAGTTGCAGGATAATTTTGTATTGTATTTTTTTTTATATTTTATTTATAACATACAATACATTAACAAAAGCATACAGTATGAGAGCATCGACAGACAATATAAATTCATCAATTTCTATACACTGCAATATGCAGTAATATGCCATGCAGCTGATAGGTGAATACTGCCATATACATAATTCATTACTACAATATAACTATTCAAGTAATACAAAATAAAGAATCCTCTTACTCCTTCCCGACTGCTAATTTCAATATACACACACAATAATTACATGCCGCAAAAATGCAAGCAGTATAACCCCCCCCCCTATTTACCCCACCTCACCAAAATGTACAGCATTTCACCGTTGTTTATGTAACTTATAAACTAACCATACTAAATTAAACTTAAGAACATAGTATATTAAAAACAAAAACAACTCTACAGTAGTGAAAATGCCAGCTGCTGTCCTAATATTATTTATATATACATATGTATATATATACATTAGAAACTGAATTAGTTTACAATGGGAGTCAAATCCTATCTTTATTGCTGTCCCATGCAGCATTCTCAGACTTGTACTCTTATAAACCATACCCCCGGCCGGGATTGAACCCGCGGTCATAGAGTCTCAAAACTCCAGCCCGTCGCGTACTCTTATACGCTACTACGATAGCCTTCTGCAGAAGGCATTAATTAACAATATTAAATAACACTAAGAATGCATGAACTCAGCACTCCCATGCACATCCCAATTACACACAATCGTTCTCTCTTGCACTTATCACTCACCCACGCACATGCACACCAAACCAACATCTTTCGTTTGGCAAACCCGTTTGGTACCCCCCCTTTTTTTATAGAATGCTTTACACAACAATCTAAACCCACTTCCCCACCCCTCACAACTCTAGCAACTCCCCAACAGTTATGGACCTGTAACCCTCAGTGAAATCTCCCTCCCATCTCCTCCCATAAATTTCCCGATTCCTATTCATTGTCCTACAAAAAAACCTCGCTAAAACTCGTTTCCTCGTCTCCCCATTATCCACCCCGCTCATTCCCCACAATATGTACACGAAATCCACCATGATATAAGCTATCCCCGTGCCACATTCTCCCCCACCCCCCCTATATCAAGACTTAGCGCTCTCAACACTGACACCCCAGTCCCTCATATCCTCCTGACCACTTTCCCCAGCCATTCCCTCACACTCCCCAAATAATCGCAAAAGTATACCACGTGATAGGCTGTTTCCAACTCCCCACATAATCCACACCAACCCTCCTCTACCACACGTCTATTTCTGAGGACTGATCCAGTAGGCAGAATCCTGTGTAAAAATTTAAACATGATCTCTCGCACCCTGGGCCCTAGCTTTAGTTTACCGAACAGACTCCATATAGCGCCCCATGCATACATCGGGAACAGCCCCTCAACTGGGGCCGTCTCCTCTACCCTCAGTATTCGATATAAATCCCTCACCTTTAATTCGTCTGGCTCGCACGCCCACAAAAGTGCCCTCAACAAAATCTCACACTCCCTCCATTCCCCACCCACATACATTCCCCTCAAAATATCATGTAACCTTTGCATGCATGTCCCCCTCTGTCCCCCTAATCTTTTCCACTCCCACCTGACGAAAATGCATTTCACCCTCCTTCCCAGGTCCAACAAACCTAAACCTCCCTCACCGGCAAAGTCACCACCTCCCTCTTCATCCATTCACATCCTGAGCCCCATAAGAACCTAAAAACACTTCTAAGGATACGAGTAATCTCAGCCCTCAGCAATGGAAAAACTGCTGCTGCATACCATACCTTACTGTACAGCAATACATTAATAACAATCGCCCGTTGCAACAATGTCAAGTGATAAGGCCGTAACATCCCCAACCGATGTTCCATGCGTTCCACCATTCTCAACGAATTTGCCTCCCTAGCCTCCCATATGGTCGCTCTATATGAAATGCCACATATTAATAACTGCCCTTCCTGCCTTCTCACCACATCACAGTCCCAATTAACTCTGTCTCTCCACTCCCCTAGCCCCATGATCTTTGTTTTCTCAACGTTTACCGTCATGCCTGTCGCCCCTCCAAACATGCGAACCACCCCTCCCAACTCTCTCAATCTTGTTCCCTTCCGGACTAGGAGTGTCGTGTCATCCACGTAACCTACCACATGATGCCTAATCAAGCCCTCCCTCGACCCCTCCCCACCACACACTCTGGTCTCAACCAACCTATAAAATGGATCTTGCACATATGCAAATAATAACTGTGATAGCGAGCAACCCTGCCTCAAGCCCCTATCCATGTGCACCACACCTCCCACACGTCCATTGATCTGAATTCTCGCCTTTGCCCCTTTATACAACGTTTCAACCCACCCCACAATCTCATCCCCAAAACCTTGTTTGCTAAGGATCTGTCTTAAACCCTCCCTTTCCACCTGATCATAAGCACCCTGCCAATCTTTTTTTTATATTTTATTTAAAACTCAGGTACAAAAATATATGGGTACATAATCAATATGTAACAAGATACAGGCAGTAATACGATAATCTGCAGTGACTACACAAATACCAAAGAAGCACTTATATAATGACATCAGAATTGGCTGCTGCACTCCAGTCAAACACTCCTTTTATGTACTGTGCTTCACGTGGAAAGATGGTCTTATAATAAACACGATAGTCCTACCTAGTAATGCTTACACTCCCCCCCCCCTTTGAAAACCATATCACTTTCACCTTAGTATACTCATTGACATCTCTTATACATTTATAAGAGCATTAAGGACATCATTGACAACATGTATAACCACAATCCAGCCATCTAAAAGGCTGACTATAATACAAGGAATGTCTGAACATGATGGCACACATCCACCAAAGAAAATAATCCACACCCTAACCCTCATATACCCCATGATAACAATCAATATCGTGCACGGTGGTGGATTTAATACACTACCACTGACTCTTCACCCCCCCCCACATGCCTAGTAACTGTGTCTGCCGTCACCACTCATAACCTCCATCAGTCATTGAATTTAAAAATACATTAAAATAAAATAACATAAAGGAATATAAGAACCCCTTATCGTCTCCGCCACAGAAAAATAAAATTTTTACATTTCCTAAATACATACTGCTGATTCATCTTTGTGCTTACAAAATATCCCCCATCACCTATGATTTTTATCTCTTTACTCCAAAGATAAAAACCAGATTATACAGTTCATCAATCAATTATATTACAATAAGCGTAATAATATCAATACTTATCATCCGGCTAATAAGTGTACAGTATTATCACACTGAGTTCCATGAAATTTACATAAGAATTAATACATATATTGACAATCCTCACAATCCTTCCCGTCTTCTAAATACAGTGTACATATATCCAATGACATTTCGTTATGATCCAATCATATTTACTTTACACTTCCTCTTTTCCCCACTCCAAGATAAATGCCTCTTGCACTAGACGTCACAACACCTTACATTTGTTCACTTAAAACGTATAAAATAAGAACTAACATAAATAACTTATAACAATATATAGATAGTAATTATTTGACAAAGTGAAGAATACCAACTAATATGGTAACAGTACACTAGAAATTGTAACTCACTCACTAATACATATTCCCATTTTTTATATATTATGTTCAACAAGATATATATATTTATTAACAATGTTCCAGAGCAATATCAGACTTACTCTGTCACGCACTAAGTTACAAAAAAATAACTTATGGCTCCTAATAAAACATGTACCGGTCAGTACTACCTCAATCATTAACAAAACCAACCTGACAAAAGACACTTCAGAAAGCCACCCCCTGCCATCTCCTGACCCCATGCTATCTGTATTAAAAAAACACAAACTCACGTTCCCTTCCATGCTCAAGTTCGTACCTGACGTCGAAAGTCATAAAACCCTTAAACTCTTAACCAAATGTCACCAGTTCACCCCCCCTACGCCCCCCCTCATTCCTAACGACTTTACACCCATATGCTCCTCTACCACACACTTTTATTCCACCTTCCATCCTCCACTAATCTCCAAAAAAGAACAAGAATGCCAGTTTAGGGAGAACCAGCCCAATCCAGCTCTAAACTACACCCAACCCTAACATTACACCTACCGTCAGATCACGATAACCCAAGGGAAAACTATTTACCCACAACCTCCCATATAGTAGCCTATTTCTGCATACTGTACGATACACACTCGCCGCAAGTGCCCACACCCTATATTCACCCCCCACCTCCCGCATGCACCAAGACACATACAAAAAATCTGCCACTACATACATCACTGCCCTCCGAATGTCCTTGGAAACCCCTCCCACATCAAAATGCAAAGCCCTCAAAGTCGAAATGTTTCTCCCCCCTCCCACCACTATACCCAGAACTCTCGCTAACCATGCCCTTACAAAACCCAAGTTTTCACAAAAATATATGGCATGAAAAGCTGTCTCCTCTTCCTCACAATGCAAACAAGTGCCAGCACCTACATAACCCATTCTATATAGCACTGACCTTGTAGCTAGAATTCCCATAAAGAATCTATTAACCACTTCACGAACCCTTGGCTTTAATCTGATCTTCCGATAGTCTTCCCAAATGCCCCTCCAATCATACATTGGGTATGTAGCTACTCCCTGTATCACTGTACCCTGCCAACCTGTCCTCCCAAGCCTACTTACCCTTACTTTTTTTGCTTCCCTTACTGCCAACAAATTTCGCACCATATCTTCACACTCCAGTAGTGCCTTTCCCTTCCACCATTTTCGCACATCCTTCATGACGTCTCCCACCCTTCTACCCCTCTCCCCTCCCACCCTCAAATACCGCTGCTTCACATACACTGCCTTCACTCGTGTGTCCAAAGGTATAAGACCCAGCCCACCCTGCCGCACGCCCATCATCACCACCTCCTTCCGTAGCCATGGCTTCCCATAACCCCACACATACCTCAAAACCACCCTCTCCAGTTCCTGAATATCACACGACCTCAGGGGATATATTTCTGCCACGCCCCACACTTTACTGTACAGAAGTGTATTTACTACCACCACCCTCTGCTGCAATGTTACATCCCCAGCCCTCCACCCGCGCATCCTACCCATCGCTCTACTCACTACTTCCTTGGAATTTATTCTCTGTGCCTCCCCATCGTCTGCCATATACACAACCCCAGATATCTTAATTCTATCCACTACGTTCCACCCATACTGCTCCCCCAACCCCCCCCCCCCACCCACGTGCCTACTTCTAATAACTTTGACTTTGCTCCATTAACCCTCATCCCTGTCGCCCCACCAAAAATCTCTATTATACGTCCCACATTTCCCAATCCTATTTCCCCTCCTACCAAAACTGTGGTGTCATCCACATACTCCACAATACCACATCTCCCAGGACCCACCTCTCCCTGTTCCCACACTCCTTCCTCTATAAGCCTATAAAAAGGGTCCTGCATGCATGCAAAGAGGATTTGAGACAAGGGGCAACCCTGTCGCAAACCCATCCCAATCTGCACCGGCAACCCTAACTTCCCATTAACCTGTACCCTGACCGTTGCAGGCGTATACAAAGTAGTCGCCCAGTGCACAATCTCATCACCAAAACCCTGTTTTTTTAAAATACACCACAACATATGTCTATCTACACTGTCATAAGCCTGCTTCCAATCAATCCCCAAGATCCCCCCCCGTTGTCTACCCTCCACAAAATCCTTAATTCTTCCATGCCCCTCACGCATACTTCGACCTGGAATCCCACACTGTCCTCTATGTAGGACTCGGTCAAGCACCTTTTTCATACGGTTACCTAAAACCTTTGCAAAAACTTTATAATCTGCACACATGAGGGAGATCGCCCTAAAAGCACCCAAGGTCTTCCCCCCCACTCCCTTATAGACCAAAACTACTACCCCCGTGCCCTGCAATTCCCCCAACACTCCCCTTTCCTTCATACAGTTAAACAACCGGACCAGACATTCCTTCATACAATCCCAATGTGTAATATAGAAATCATTAGGAATTCCATCAATGCCCGGGGCTTTTCCCCTACTCAAGCCCATTATCGCCTCCTCCACCTCCTCCTCACTGATCCTACCCTCTATTACCGCACTCTCCTCCTCCCCTAAAATACCTCTAATTCCTTCTCCCAGAATCTCTCCCTCCCTCTCTCCTCCCTCCCTCTGCTTAAAAGTCTCCCTGAACCAATAATCAGCATAATTGCTCATTCCATCGGTGGTACTAAGTACCTGCCCCACCCAATATCCCCCCACCCCTTTGCACACCTCAAATCCCATAATTGTGGTCATCTGTTGCCTATTCCTAAATCTCGTCAAAACACATCCTGACGGTTTGTCACCCCATAGAACCTCCTCTAAACCTTCCCTCACATGTATCACATCAAAACCAGAATTTTGTATATCCCTCAGTCTTCCCCTTAAAACCTCTATTTCTCCATGTCTAGCCCCCCCTCCCCCTTCATAACAATCATTTAGCTGCCCCTCTAAATATTTCTGTAAACCATACCTCCACCTCGCCTCATCCCTTCCTCTATGCTGATAATACTCCCTAATCTGCAATTTAGCGTGCTTCTCCCACCATTCCAAGACATCCTCCTCTTCGTTGCGAGCCTCCCATAGTTGCTTCCACCATTCCCTAAAAAACAACCCCTCCCCCTCTCCCTGAAGTAGCCTCACATTCATTTTCCAATAACCCACATACCTACGAACCATCCCTTCCCATGCCATCTCTGCCAAAACGGCACGATGGTCCGAAAAACCTAAATCTATCGCCATTACACGTTCTACTGTTATATCTCGAGTTATATATATACGATCCAACCTGGCAGCATAACCCTTCCGCATAAACGTGTGCTCTACTTTCCACCCATCGCCCCTGACTATGTCATAAACCCCTGCATCCCTCAACAAATCCCTCAATACTCCAAGCACACACCCTGCCCCTCTCGGCTCCACATCCTTATCCTGATTACACAATTCCAATCCCCACCTATTATAGAAACCATTGGTAAACCCCGCATGTAGAAAAGCAAAACCTCCCTTACAAAATTCACCTTTACCCGTATGTTACTATCTGCCGGCATATATATCCCCAGAAAACATACTCTAATCTCACCCCATATCCCCTCCACCCTCACCACCCTCCCCTCCCCTCCCTCTTCCCACTTGAGCACGTGGAATGGGCTGGACTCCCTCACTGCCACTGCCACCCCACCCTTTAATTTCCCTGAACTACCAACATACATCCTAAAACCGTTCAGCCTCAACTCTCGGCCATACTTAAAATTGTGTTCTTGAATAAAACACACATCAATGTTAATTAAAACGCCGCAAAACATCCTCCAACCATACTCGTTTACCGTCAGCTCTTAGGCCATTCGTGTTTATCGTTAGACACTTAAAGATTCAGAAAGGGTGGCTTTCCTCTATGTCTCTGTGTCCTTTCTATTCCACTTTTTGCTGCTTCTGTCTTTTCCCGTGCACTCTTTCCCGCCTGGACCCCCTCCCCCCCCTGTGCACTACCCTGCCCCTTCTTAATCACTCCCCCTTCTTAATCACTCCCGCCCACGTCTTCTTCCCTGAACGCTGAGCTGGTGTTATAACCTCCTCATCCGACGAGCCTCCAGCCCTCTTTCTAGATGTACCCTCAATTTCCATATCAGTATTTCCATTCCCCTTGTGCACCTCAGCTTCCACCTGTAGCAACTGCAACATGCCAGGCTCTGACCCTAGAGGCCCTGGAATCTGCTCAATAAAGTCCTTCTCATCCATCAGAATTCTCCTGTCTATAGATGGGTTCTCCTCTGCAGGCACGTCCAGGAAAGACTTAATCATCTCCTGTAGGGGCGTAGATAACTCCTGTGGATCACCGGTTTCTCCCACCCCCACAGGCTGCTGCTCAACTCCCGGGCCCGTTTGCGGGGGCGCATCCGAAGCCACTGGTAGCGTCACACAATTCTCTTCCACGCCCTCCACTTCGTCCGCCCAATTACCATTGCCTACTGCACTCAAAGTCTTCAACAGAGGTGCCGCCTGAGGCTCTGTGACCACTTGCCATTCCCAAGGCCGCGGCGCTGCTGCTTTACCACATCCAGCCGCCATGTGGTCAAAAGTGCCGCACAGGCGACGCGTCTTGCGTTGTCCAGCGTAGGTCACATACATCTGTGTCCTAAAATCCTCCAGGACAACGTACGATGGAATAGGTCTTCTTAAAGACATCTTGACGGTGTAAGATCCAGCCGGCAATCCTTCATAGATTCCCTCCGTCCATCGAACTAAAGTTACAGCATGCACCTCACCATATCTTTGAAAAGTCTCTCTGATATCCACATTGTCTGCCTTGAAAGGAACGTTGCGGATCCTCACCCAGGTGTAGTATTTTGAGGCATCCCGCAGGCGCACCTCCAGACCAGATGATACGGTGATGTTCTTCTCCTGGTACTGAGTCACCGTCCTTTCATATGCCTCCACTGTGCAGAACTTTATGAAGATTCGTGATGAGCCATTAAGTGCTATTCCGTGTAATTCTTCAGTTTCAATGCCATACGTGTCCCGTATAATCGTTGGTAATAAGACTGAGGCATTCGTAGGGTAGATTGCCCCTTTAACAAGGTCAACACACACGGTGTTGCTCCTCCTGCGGTAGCTGGCAGCCATCTTGGTGAAAACAGGAAGTTGCGCACCAGAGAAAGCAGGAGCTGTTTGCGCAGTGCGTCCACTCAGCCCGAAAGGGCTTCTTGCCTAGAAGGGGAGTAGGAAATGAATGGTTGTCTAGGGCAATTGGTGTAAATTGCTGGCTAGACAGATACTGCAAGGAACTTGCAATCCCATTCATTGACAACTGGAACAACTTTTATGGCAAACATGATATGTATGCAAGGGATGGGGTACATCTCTCTGGGGCAGGGGTGGTAGCACTTGCAGACTCGATTGAGAAGGCCATTGGTGAAATGCCTATGATTTTAAACTGATGGGTGTGTGTGGGAAACAAGCAGGTTGCAACACTAGGGTTGGAAACAGTAAATGTATAAAAGGCATTCAGCATGAAGTTATAAATAAAGACAATAGAACAGGTCAGCAAACAAAGGGGGACAGCAGAGGGCAGCAAGGGACTAGCTCCCTTAAGGTTTACTATACTAATAGCAGGAGTGTTAGAAATAAGATAGATGAGCTAAGATTAATTGCAAGTGCAGGAAACATAGATATTATTGCTATAACAGAGACCTGGCTCAATCTGAAAGATAGAGAGATGCCCTCTGAATGTCACATACAAGGCTATAAATTATTCCACACTGACAGGGTCAACAGGAAAGGTGGTGGAGTAGCGATGTATGTCAGAGACAATTTGAATTGTTGTGTTAGACAAGATATTAAATTAGAAGCGTCAGCCACTGAATCTGTTTGGTTACAGCTTCTCGAGGGCCGAGAAAAACTAATTTTGGGTGTGATTTACAGGGCCCCAAATCTTGATAGGGAGTGCAGTAAACTTCTATGGGACGAAATTCGTAAGGCATCTACATACGAAAATGTTGTGCTAATGGGAGATTTCAACTATAGACAGATTGACTGGAGCAATTTGACAGGAAATTTAGAGTCGGGTGACTTTCTTGATACGATCCAGGATTGTTTTTTAAAACAGTTTGTGACAGAGGCAACTAGGGGAAATAACCTCCTTGACTTGGTTCTTGCCAGTAGGGAAACACTAATTAATAATCTTGAGGTTAATGATGAGCTTGGGGAGAGTGATCACAAATCACTCAGTTTTAATATATCATGGAATTCCCCTAATAATGGCAATCAAGTCTCCGTCCCTGACTTTCGCTTGGCTGATTTCATAGGACTGAAAAATTACTTAGGTGGGCTGAACTGGAATGACCTGACTAAGGGTCAGGTAGGTGGTGATGGTTGCCGATATGATGCTTTCCAGGGCATAGTTCTAGCTGCTCAGTCAAATTATGTTCCAAATAGGGAAATCAGATCAAACAAAAATGATCCTAAATGGATGAACAATAGATTAAAATATCTGATTGGTCAAAAGAGAGGCATATATAGGCAAATCAAAAGAGGAGAGGGGCAATTAAGAAATCGATATATTCAGTTAAAGAGAGAAATAAAAAGGGAATTAGAAAAGCAAAAAGAGATTATGAGGTTAAAGTTGCAAGAGAATCGAAGACTAACCCAAAAGGATTCTTTCAGGTATACAGAAGTAAGATCAGGGACAAGATAGGCCCACTCAAAAGTTCCTCGGGTCAGCTCACTGACAGTGATAAGGAAATGTGTAGAATTTTTAACACATACTTCCTCTCAGTTTTTACACAGGAGGATACCAGCGATATTCCAGTAATGATAAATTATGTAGAACAGGACGATAATAAACTGTGCACTATTAGGGTCACAATGACATGGTCCTTAGGCAAATAGATAAATTAAAACCTAACAAATCCCCAGGCCCTGATGAACTGTATGCAAGGGTTCTAAAGGAATGTAAAGAGGAGCTTAGCACACCTTTGGCTAATCTTTTCAACATATCACTACAAACTGGCATGGTGCCAGATAAGTGGAAAATGGCAAATGTGATACCTATTTTCAAAACAGGTGACAGGTCCTTAGCTTCGAACTATAGACCAATAAGCCTAACCTCCATAGTGGGAAAATTTATGGAATCAATAATTGCCGAGGCAGTTCGTAGCCACCTTGAAAAGCATAAATTAATCAACGAATCTCAGCATGGTTTTACAAAGGGGCGTTCCTGCCTTACGAATTTATTAACTTTTTTCACTAAGGTATTTGAGGAGGTAGATCATGGTAATGAATATGATATTGTGTATATGGACTTCAGTAAGGCTTTTGACAGGGTCCCACATCAGAGACTATTGAGGAAAATTAAAACACATGGAATAGGAGGAGAAATTTTTTCCTGGATAGAGGCATGGTTGACAAATAGGCAGCAGAGAGTTTGCATAAATGGGGAGAAATCAGAGTGGGGTAGCGTCACGAGCGGTGTTCCACAGGGGTCAGTGTTGGGCCCCCTGCTGTTCACAATCTACATAAACGACATAGATGAGGGCATAAAGAGCGACATCGGCAAGTTTGCCGATGACACCAAAATAGGCCGTCGAATTCATTCTGACGAGGACATTCGAGCACTCCAGGAAGATTTGAATAGACTGATGCAGTGGTCGGAGAAGTGGCAGATGCAGTTTAATATAGACAAATGCAAAGTTCTAAATGTTGGACAGGACAATAACCATGCCACATATAAACTAAATAATGTAGATCTTAATATTACGGATTGCGAAAAAGATTTAGGAGTTCTGGTTAGCAGTAATCTGAAACCAAGACAACAGTGCATAAGTGTTCGCAATAAAGCTAATAGAATCCTTGGCTTCATATCAAGAAGCATAAATAATAGGAGTCCTCAGGTTGTTCTTCAACTCTATACATCCTTGGTTAGGCCTCATTTAGATTATGCTGCACAGTTTTGGTCACCGTATTACAGAATGGATATAAATTCTCTGGAAAATGTACAAAGGAGGATGACAAAGATGATCCCATGTATCAGAAACCTTCCCTATGAGGATAGACTAAGGGCCCTGAATCTGCACTCTCTAGAAAGACGTAGAATTAGGGGGGATATGATTGAGGTGTATAAGTGGAAGACAGGAATAAATAAAGGGGATGTAAATAGTGTGCTGAAAATATCTAGCCTAGACAGGACTCGCAGCAATGGTTTTAAGTTGGAAAAATTCAGATTCAGGAAGGATATAGGAAAGTACTGGTTTGGTAATAGAGTTGTGGATGAGTGGAACAAACTCCCAAGTACCGTTATAGAGGCCAGAACGTTGTGTAGCTTTAAAAATAGGTTGGATAAATACATGAGTAGATGTGGGTGGGTGTGAGTTGGACCTGATAGCTTGTGCTAACAGGTCGGTTGCCGTGTTCCTCCCTTAAGTCAATGTGACCTGACCTGACTAGGTTGGGTGCATTGGCTTAAGCCGGTAGGAGACTTGGACCTGCCTCGCATGGGCCAGTAGGCCTTCTGCAGTGTTCCTTCGTTCTTATGTTCTTATGTTCTTATGAAAGCGAAGAGGACAATGTTCATGTGCACCACACCTCCCACATGTCCATTGATCTGAATTCTCGCCTTTGCCCCTTTATACAACGTTTCAACCCACCCCACAATCTCATCCCCAAAACCTTGTTTGCTAAGGATCTGTCTTAAACCCTCCCTTTCCACCTGATCATAAGCACCCTGCCAATCAATCGCCACCATACCCCCTCCTTCCTGCGTCCCCTCAAAACTCTCAACAAACCCCTTTAGAATTCCGTGCCCCATGACCATCGACCGTCCTGGCAACCCTAGTTGACCTTTTGAAACTACACGTCCCACTTACACATTTTAACCTATTCCCCAAAATTTTCGCGAACAATTTATAGTCCGCACACATGAGAGTAATCGCCCTGTAATCCTTAAGTGTACTCTGCCCCTTACCCTTGGGCACAAGCACTACGACCCCTGTACTTTGCTTCTCGCCCAATTCTCCCTCATCTTTCATTCTATTGAACAGCGTTACTAAAAAACCCCTTAACAGATCCCAATGTTTTAAGTAAAATTCACTTGGTAGTCCATCAATACCTGGTGCTTTGCCCCTGCACATGTCTACAAGCGCTCTCCATATCTCCCCCTCTTCAATCTCACCACCCAAAGCTTCCCTGTCCTTTCTCCCTAGAGCTACAGGCTCTACAGCACACACCCCATCAAGATTCTCCCTATTAACTCCTTTACTTTTCCAATAATGCCCATACCACACATCCGCGAACATACTCATCCCCTCCGTTGTTTTTAACACCTGCCCCTCCCTAAACCCTTTCACCTCAGTGTGCACTTCCAAATCTGCTATTGTGGTCGCTGTCCTCCTCTGCTGTTGTCTCCTCAACACACATGCCGATGGCTTGTCCCCCCAAAGCACTTCCTCCACACCCGCCTGCACCCGCACTGCATGAAATCTCTCCTCCTGCACCTCTCTTATCCTGCTCTTCAAATCATCTATTGCCTCTGTTTGGAATACGCCTCCCACCACTCCTTGCTCATGATAGTATCCTATTCTACTTTCCAAATAATTTGTTAATCCATACTTCAGTCGATTTATACGCTTCCCCTCACCCACGTAAAACCTACGAATCCTCTCCTTGGCCACACTGTCCCACCAATGTACAACATTATCAACCCTTTTTGCCTCGTCACTTAGCTTCCTCCACAGCGAAGCAAACACCACCTCCACTTCCTCATCCTCAAGGAGTCGCGTGTTTAATTTCCAGTAGCTTTCAAACCTTTTCACTAACGAGTCCCATGCTACCCCCACCACCACTGCCCTGTGATCTGAATATATTGCTTCTATAGTGTTAAAAGACTCTACTGAAACCCCTTGCGTTATATAGATCCTATCCAGTCTAGCTGCGTATTCCCTCCTTACATATGTATGTTGCACTTCACCTATTCCACCCCAAAATGCATCTCGTACCCCAATATCTCTACACAGGTCTCGCAACACGTTTGAAAAATATCCCGCCCCCGCTGGCGTCACATCAAATCTCTGTATTATACAATTCCAATCTCCCCCAATCAATGCAACCCTGGGCAGTGCTCTCAAGAAATACACCAGATCATCCCTTACAAATGCTGATTTTACCCTCGCATCGTTCTCTGCCGGCGCATACACTCCAACAAAGGATACGCGTTCACGCATCCACCACCCGTCCACTCTCATTATTCTTCCCTCACCCCCCCTCAAACTTTTGCAAAACAAACGGGCTTGCCTCACGAATTAAAACACCTACTCCGCCTTTTAACCGTGTCGTTGGAGTTACAAAAGCCCTATATCCATCCACCTCCAGCAATTTTCCTGCTTTCAAGTTATGCTCTTGTATAAAGGCAACATCTACCTTGTAATGATACAGCAGTCCTCGCAACCATACACACTTACCACTCTTACATAAACCATTAACATTAATTGTCATACACCTTAGGCCTGCTTACGTTTTCCCCCCACTTTTCCCCACCACATTTTTCCGCTGTCCAGTAGCCTCATACACACCATCCTTGGCACTCACCCCACCCCCTCCACTTCTAACCCCTTGCTGGCGTTTCTTTTTCTCTGTGCCTCTACACACACCTTCAATCCCCGCCTTTTTCCCTGGTCTTTGTGCTGGAGTGAGGACGTCATCCGAGTCAGACGTGACAGCTGCCCGCTTCCTCGACACTTCCTCTTCTGCCATACTTGTCTCCTGACCTTCCTCATTGTGCACCTCCACCTCTATCACCTCATTCCCCTTCTCACTACTTGGCCAAGCCGACATTACATTCCTTTCTTCAGACCCGCATGCTTCCCCTTGTCCCTGTACCTGGTCTCCCGTCAAGGCTTCCTCCGATTTAGGGAACATCTCCTGCAAAACTGTCTCAAGCACTTCGTCAATTTCTACATCATTCGGTACGTCCTTGTCCGCCTCGTGCATCACATCCTCTGCAGACGCACTCAATTGCTGCACTGCACCCTCATGCTCCACCTCACGTTGCATTTCCTCCACTTCCTCACTCCACAACCGACCACGCCTACGTCTATCCTGGCGGTTCTGATCTGTCACTGTAGGTTCTCGCCTCGAAATATCACTCCTTGGTATTCCCTGGCCAGTCCTCCGCCGCACACATTCAGCCGCTATGTGATCATAACCATCACACAGTCTACAAGTTCTACGTTGGCCAGCGTAAGTTACAAGTATTTGTGTCCTAAATTCCTCGAAGTACACATACGAAGGTATAGGTTGCCTCAGTCATCTTTAGGCTAAAACTACCTTCTGGATAACCCACATAAGCCCCTGCCGTCCACTTGCCTTGTTGAGCTACGTGTACGGTTCCAAACTTCCCGAACACACTACGTAGGTCAGCTTCATTTGCCTCGAAAGGCACATTACGTAACTTTACATACGTAAATTGACTCGAAACATCGACCATCTTTACCAGGATGCCCTCGTTAACCTCGATAGCAACATCCTGATATTGAGCAAGTAGATCCTCATACACGTGTGATGACAGCAGTTTCACGAACATTCGGTAGTTTCCATTTAAGGCTACACCGTAAAGGTCGCAATCCTCAATCCCATATGTCTCTCGAATAATCAGAGGCAACAACGTCAACGCCGAATCTTGATTGATTGTACCTCTCAGTAATTCTATGCCGACAGTGTTAATTCTGCGTCGCACCCCAACCACCATTGTGACAGCCTGGCTAGCACTTGCGCCTGTCAGAGAGGAGTAACAAACGTCCACCCTCACCGGCAGCTGGGCGAGGAATCACTTTTGTATTGTATTATCATTGTGGTGTCAAGTCCACTTAGTTGGAAACTGTTTCCTATATTATGGTTGTTGTTCACTCTATATGTATAATGTCATTATTGCAGATGAGTTTAGTTATAAATTTACTGGGCTCCTGAGTATTAGTTTGTTCTTATTCGTATTGTCAAAGTTAGATAAGTTTCCCCCGACCTATCTATCTATTATATAGATATCAGTTATTGTATCGTTTTATGTGTTATTTATTATTTCGTGTACTGTTAAATAAAATATATATGTGTTTGTGTATGTATGTATAAGTATATGTATGTGTGAATGTATATGTATATATGAATGTATAAGTGTGTATGTATATCTATGTGTATATATGTGTATGTATATATATATATATATATATATATATATATATATATATATATATATATATATATATATATATATATATATATATATATATATATATATGTATGTATGTGTGTGTATGTGTATGTATATGTATATGTGTGGATGATGTGCGTGTGTATATGTCCTACCTATCTATGTATTTTATATATACCTGTTGATGGTTTGTTTTCTGTTAATTATTATTCCATGTACTGAAATGTTTTAATAAAATATAAAAAATAACTTTATTCGGCGCATGTACACACCCTCATTTACAGGCTATCTCCCCCAACCAGCGAACCAGGTTGTTAAGAGTTGATGATGGGGCCCCGTCGTTCAACTAGAGACCAGGTTCCAGCCAATAAGAAGATGGTTTTGGCAATCGCAGAGGTTATGTGGGTACCACTCTCCTGTCTGCCCTTGTCATTCCCATTTTAGAGCTGGTTGAAGCACGGTCTGCTCTCTTGTGGCTTCTATTCTGCCTTGCTTACCGTGGAGTGCACTATACTTATCACTGTACATAGTGTACATATTGCTGTTCTAAATTGGTGAAGGATAATATAAGTCTAAACTTTTCTGCTGAGTTTAATTTGCTCCCATTACACCCAGGATAACAGGCCATTTGGACTCCTGGGTTGTAATGTGGATGATAATTTTTTTTGAGGAAGATATTAAAGCGTGTTTAAGATACTATAGCTTGTTAAAGGTATTAAAACTTGAAGGATCTTTAGTTTATGGGAAGTTCCATATTTTGTGATACGTAATTTAGCTTGTGGAAGGTTTTATAACTTGCGATAATTACTATAACTTATGAAAGATATTATAGCTTGTAGAAGGTATTATAGCTTGTGAAAGATACTACTACTTGTATAAGGTATTACAGCTTGTAGAAGGTATTATAGGTTGTGAAAGATATTATAGCTTGTGGTAGGTATTATAGCTTGTGGAAGGTATTATAGCTTGAGAAAGGTATTATAAATTATGAAAGGTATTATAGCTTGTGGAAGATATTATAGCTTTTAGAAGATATTATAGCTTGTGGAAGGTATTATAGCTTGTGGAAAGTATTATAGCTTGTGGAAGGTATAGCTTGTAGAAGGTATTATAGCTTGTAGAAGGTATTATAGCTTATAGAAGGTATTATAGCTTGTAGAAGGTATTATAGCTTGTAGAAGGTATTATAGCTTGTGGAAGGTATTATAGCTTGTGGAAGGTATTATAGTTTGTGAAAGATACTATAGCTTGTATAAGGTATTACAGCTTGTAGAAGGTATTATACCTTGTGAAAGATATTATAGATTGTGGTAGGTATTATAGCTTGTGAAAGGTATTATAGCCTGTGGAAGGTATTATAGATTGTGGAAGGTATTATAGCTTGGGGAAGGTATTATAGCTTGTAGAAGGTACTTTAGCTTGTGGAAGGTATTACAGGTTGTGGAAGATATTATAGCTTGTAGAAGGTATTATAGATTGTGGAAGGTATTATAGCTTGTGGAAGGTATTATAGATTGTGGAAGGTATTATAGCTTGTGGAAGGTATTATAGATTGTGGAAGGTATTATAGATTGTGGAAGGTATTATAGATTGTGGAAGATATTATAGATTGTGGAAGGTATTATAGCTTGTGGAAGGTATTATAGCCTGTGGAAGGTATTATAGCTTGTGGAAGGTATAATAGCTTGTGGAAGGTATTATAGCCTGTGGAAGGTATTATAGCTTGGGGAAGGTATTATAGCTTGTGGAAGGTATTATAGCTTGTGGAAGGTATTATAGCCTGTGGAAGGTATTATAGCTTGTGGAAGGTATTATAGCTTGTGGAAGGTATTATAGCTTGTGGAAGGTATTATAGCTTGTGAAGGTATTATAGCTTGTGAAGGGTGTTATAGTTTGTGGAAGGTATTATATCTTGTGGCAGGTATTATAGTTTGTGGCAGGTATTATAGCTTATGGAAAGCATTATAGCTTGTGGAAGGTATTATAGCTTGTGGAAGGTATTATAACTTGTGGAAGGTATTGTAGATTGTGGAAGGTATTATAGCTTGTGGAAGGTATTACAGCTTTTGGAGGTATTATAGCTTGTGGAAGGTATTATAGCTTGTGGCAGGTATTATAGCTTGTGGCAGGTATTATAGCTTGTGGCAGGTATTATAGCTTGTGGCAGGTATTATAGCTTGTGGAAGGTATTATAGCTTGTGGAAGGTATTATTGCTTGTGGCAGGTATTATAGCTTGTGGAAGGTATTATAGCTTGTGGAAGTTATTAAAGCTTGTGGCAGGTATTATAGCTTGTGGCAGGTATTATAGCTTGTAGCAGGTATTACAGCTTGTGGAAGGTAATATAGCTTATGAAAAGCATTATAGCTTGTGGAAGGTATTATAGCTTGTGGCAGGTATTATAGCTTGTGGCAGGTATTATAGCTTATGGAAAGCATTATAGCTTGTGGAAGGTATTATAGCTTGTGGAAGGTATTATAGCTTGTGGAAGGTATTATAGCTTGTGGAAGGTATTATAGCTTGAGGAAGGTATTATAGCTTGTGGAAGGTATTATAGCTTGTGGAAGGTATTATAGCTTGCAGCAGGTATTATAGCTTGTGGAAGGTATTATAGCTTGTGGAAGGTATTATAGCTTGTGGAAGGTATTATAGCGTGTGGCAGGTATTATAGCTTGTGGAAGGTATTATAGCTTGTGGCAGGTATTATAGCTTGTGGAATGTATTATAGCTTGTGGCAGGTATTATAGCTTGAGGCAGGTATTATAGCTTGTGGAAGGTATTATGGCTTGTGGAAGGTATTATAGCGTGTGGCAGGTATTATAGCTTGTGGAAGGTATTATAGCTTGTGGAAGGTATTATAGCTTGTGGAAGGTATTATAGCTTGTGGAAGGTATTATAGCTTGTGGAAGGTATTGTAGCTTGTGGAAGGTATTATATCTTGTGGAAGGTATTATAGCTTGTGGAAGGTATTATAGCTTGTGGCAGGTATTATAGCTTGTAGCAGGTATTATAGCTTGTGGAAGGTATTATAGCTTGTGGCAGGTATTATAGCTTGTGGAAGGTATTATAGCTTGTGAAAGGTATTATAGCTCGTGGAAGGTATTATAGCTTGTGGCAGGTATTATAGCTTGTGGCAGGTATTATAGCTTGTGGAAGGTATTATAGCTTGTGGAAGGTATTATAGCTTGTGGCAGGTATTATATCTTGTGGCAGGTATTATAGCTTGTGGAAGGTATTATATAGCTTGTGGAAGGTATTATAGCTTGTGGAAGGTATTATAGCATGTGGAAGGTATTATAGCTTGTGGTAGGTATTATAGCTTGTGGCAGGTATTATATCTTGTGGAAGGTATTATAGCTTTCGGAAGGAATTATAGCTTGTGGAAGGTATTATAGCTTGTGGCAGGTATTATAGCTTGTGGAAGGTATTATAGCTTGTGGAAGGTATTATAGCTTGTGGAAGGTATTATAGCTTGTGGAAGGTATTATAGCTTGTGGAAGGTATTATAGCTTGAACAGTTCACAATAGCTTTGTGAAGGTAATTTATCTTATATAAATATCTAAATCAATAAAAATTTTATTACACCTTAAACATTCCAGTATAAACAAACACTAAATATTACATAAACATTCCAGTATAAACAAACACTAATTATTACATAAACATTCCAGTATAAACAAACACTAAATATTATATAAACATTCCAGTATAAACAAACACTAAATATTACATATACATTCCAGTATAAACAAACACTAAATATTACATAAACATTCCAGTATAAACAAACACTAAATATTACATAAACATTCCAGTATAAACAAACACTAAATATTACATAAACATTCCAGTATAAACAAACACTAAATATTACATAAACATTCCAGTATAAACAAACACTAAATATTACATAAACATTCCAGTATAAACAAACACTAAATATTACATAAACATTCCAGTATAAACAAACACTAAATATTACATAAACATTCCAGTATAAACAAACACTAAATATTACATAAACATTCCAGTATAAACAAACACTAAATATTACATAAACATTCCAGTATAAACAAACACTAAATATTACATAAACATTCCAGTATAAACAAACACTAAATATTACATAAACATTCCAGTATAAACAAACACTAAATATTACATAAACATTCCAGTATAAAAAAACACTAAATATTACATAAACATTCCAGTATAAACAAACACTAAATATTACATAAACATTCCAGTATAAACAAACACTAAATATTACATAAACATTCCAGTATAAACAAACACTAAATATTACATAAACATTCCAGTATAAACAAACACTAAATATTACATAAACATTCCAGTATAAACAAACACTAAATATTACATAAACATTCCAGTATAAACAAACACTAAATATTACATAAACATTCCAGTATAAACAAACACTAAATATTACATAAACATTCCAGTATAAACAAACACTAAATATTACATAAACATTCCAGTATAAACAAACACTAAATATTACATAAACATTCCAGTATAAACAAACACTAAATATTACATAAAATAAACATAACCGAAATAATGAACCAGAAACTAAATGTTTACACAAATATAATAAAAATTTAAGTGTTAGTGTCAACTACTGAAGTGTTAGTGACAATTACTTAAGTGTTAGTGACAACTACTTAAGTGTTAGTGACAACTACTTAAGTGTTAGTGACAACTACTTAAGTGTTAGTGACAACTACTTAAGTGTTAGTGACTACTACTTAACTGTTAGTGACAACTACTTAAGTGTTAGTGACTACTACTTAAGTGTTAGTAACAACTACTTAAGTGTTAGTGTCAACTAATTAAGTGTTAATAACTGCTTAAGAGTTAGTGACAACTCCTTAAGTGTTAGTGACAACTGCTTAAGTGTTAATGGCAAATACTTAAGTGTTAGTGACTATTATTTAAGTGTTAGAGACAACTACTTAAGTGTTAGTGACTACTACTTAACTGTTAGTGACAACTACTTAAGTGTTAGTGACAACTATTTAAATGTTAGTGACAACTACTTAAGTGTTAGTACCAACTACTTAAGTGTTAATGACAACTACTTAAGTGTTAGTGACCACTACTTGAGTGTTAGTGACAACTACTTAAGTGTTAGTGACAAATACTTAAGTGTTAGTACCAACTACTTAAGTGTTAATGACAACTACTTAAGTGTTAGTGACCACTACTTGAGTGTTAGTGACAACTACTTAAGTGTTAGTGACAACTACTTAAGTGTTAGTGACAACTACTTAAGTGTTGTCACTAACACTTAAGGAGTGTTGTCACTAACACTTGTTACTTGGGTGGGCTAAATTGGGATGTCCTGACTATGGGTCAGGTAGGTGATCT
>NW_027197417.1:5000-47500 GCF_038502225.1 Cherax quadricarinatus
GTGACAACTCCCACTTTATGTGTGATTCTTTATCTTTTAACTCCACGCCTCTTGCCAAGACCCTCGCATTTACTTCTCTTACAACCCCATCTATAAATATATTAAACAACCACGGTGACATCACACATCCTTGTCTAAGGCCTACTTTTACTGGGAAATAATTTCCCTCTTTCCTACATACTCTAACTTGAGCCTCACTATCCTCGTAAAAACTCTTCACTGCTTTCAGTAACCTACCTCCTACACCATACACCTTCAACATCTGCCACATTGCATCCCTATCCACCCTGTCATACGCCTTTTCCAAATCCATAAATGCCACAAAGACCTCTTTAGCCTTATCTAAATACTGTTCACTTATATGTTTCACTGTAAACACCTGGTCAACACACCCCCTACCTTTCCTAAAGCCTCCTTGTTCATCTGCTATCCTATTCTCCGTCTTACTCTTAATTCTTTCAATAATAACTCTACCATACATATATATTTATAAATTCGCAAATTTTGTCTTACTGTGTACCCCTGGGGTGCCCACGGAGACCACTGGGCGAAATGTCCGCAACTTGCATTGCCGATTAAACCTGATCCAAGACAAAAAGAAAATACCTTTAAACAATTATGATTAGTAGTGTACAATGTCAACCTGGTGAGTGATGGTATGAAGCGAGCGTGACGGAGAGTGACGGGAGCGTGACAGAATGTGACGGGAACATGACAGTGACGAGTCAGAATTGTAACGGAAAGCGACGGGAGCGTGTTGTTACATAAGAGGGACAGAACGCAGTGAGAGTGACAGAGCGTGACGGGAGCGTGTCGGAACACGTCAGGACCGTGAAGGAGTGTGTCGGGACCGTAAAGGAGTGTAACAATCGCCACTACAACCCGTTGGAGGATGGTTAATAGCGTCACCACCCTTGTATCACGCCAGCCATGACAGTCAAGAGCCAGTGACTGCTACCGCAGCCAGGGGTGATGCGGGCGTCTTGGTACCCTGGACAACACTGCTATTGGAGGTCACGTACACATTAAGGACTAATAAATTTGGAAAAATATAGAAAGCACTGACCTCTCACGTTGATATGGGGCGGCTGCAGTATTTCCTGTGACAGAAGTAGCTGGCACGCAATTCTGAGAACTACCAGCGATACTGATAATCAGACACTTTCATGTGCACCATTACAATAATGCAATATATTTCTCTTTTGATACTGAAGTGAATGAAAGTGCTATAAGTAGTTGAGATGTACATGGTTGACGGGTGAGGAAGGATGATCAGGACGTCGGGAGTCGGGTGATCGCAATATTTGCTCCACACCTTCCTTTGCCACAGCAATTATACTTCCCACAATATTTCCTCTTCCACATTAACTAAGAGTTATATTATCAGAAAATGTTATGTTCAAGGATCACAACAGTGTTGTCATCACAAACGCAAGGAAAATAGCTAGTTCGTTAACTTGTCGGTATTATACCACTGATCTAGTGAAAGTGACTTTAATTAAATGAAGGTAAGGTCGCAGAGGTACAATGGGTACATTAAGAGATAACTCAAGTGCAAAGGCACCAAGACTTTATAGTTCCTCCCTTCATACATTAAGGGAATTTACAACAATCTCCTAACTGTTTTCTAGATGTACTTCATAAGTTCCTCAAATTAGTTCAGCGGCCGAGCTGTAGTGTCAGAGCTGGACTGAGGCCAGCACCTTACAAGGCCATCAACCTGGAGATTGAACTCGTGGCGAGTGAGTCTTGAAACTCCAGACCAGCGCATAAGCCACTAGGCCAGCTGTCTACAATACGATTCATCCAACTTGGTGTATTTATACACCATAGAGAGGTTAATATAGGTCCCACTGTCACCACAAATGCAAGTTTTTGCGGATGAATCTCCGGCCAGGGTGGCCGTGACGAACTCTAGCTCTAGTCCTCTCAAAGCCGTCATTATGACTCACGAAATCGTAATGACACACCACCGAGTTCAATCCCCTCCCCGTGGTATGGTTTGTTTGCAATCATGTCATTATGATTTCGTGAGTCATCTAAAATGCTACAACATTACCTTCCTTGCTACAACATTACCCTCCTTGCTACATCATTACCCTCCTTGCTACAACATTACCCTCCTTGATACAACATTACCCTCCTTGATACAACATTACCCTCCTTGCTACAACATTACCCTCCTTGCTACATCACCCGTCGTACCTTGCCACAGCATCACTTCTCCCCTTGCCACCACTAATACACCTCCCGCTGTAGCTGTGGCTGCGACCACATTAGCGTAACTACACAAATAAATAATTCACTGATTATCTGCTTAAAATGGTTATCGTGTTTGTGATTGTCCTCGGCTTGAATATTAAACACTCAGATGAGGCGCCGTGTTTAACCAAACTATTGACAGTATCCTAAGTAATGCGAATATTTCCACTAGTCATTTATTTCCCTTTATAACACTGACCGCAGTCTGTAAGTGTGGATACAGTTTTAGACTCGCTGGCTCTTTAAAAATCTCACTCGCATCCTTAATTCAGCAAATATTTTTTACCTCATCTCGACTTACAGCTATGGGGTGGTACCTTTGACTTTGATGAGTTTTGCGTGTTTTTCTACTCCCGGAGACCAGCCCTGGGCCAGGTTCGTCTGGTGCTCGCCTGGTCAACCTGGTCATCCAGGCTATGGTGTTACCATGGCGTGATCACCTATAAGTGAAGGTTCAACATCATCACTAGACAGCATAATTATAGAGAAGCCGACAATTACATGAGGTTGAGCCTCCAGCCATGCTTAATATGTGCACATTAATTTGAACATTTGCGAAAATAAAAGAATTTCATAGTCATACTGTAAAGAACATTGCAAAAACTGACAAGTTGGTCTCGTTTTTCTTCGTTCAAGCTTTGACAACCGTACGATGATATTAACACGTGCAAAAACAGTAAATGTATTCATCTTGATTTATACAGCATATTAAATATAGAGACGATTAAGAAAATAATGCTTGTTGCAAAGCACAAAGTTCACAGTGTTGTGTACATCTGGTTTTTCAGGTGTGGGTACCATGGTGATGCTGCATACTCGAGGGTAGACGTGACAGTTGTTTTATATAAATTGTGAATGTGTTTTGAGATTCCTGAAATCTAATCTTTGATTTGCCAGACACTCGTTTGCTACAACAGTTATTGATGTGCTCGCTACTATACTTAATCTAAGCCTTTACTGAGTCCTTCTCTTTCTTCCCTCTTTTTTATTCTCTAGTTTCACGCCATTCGTAAACTTGGGATACATTAGCCTATTAGCACCAGTTGTAGTACAAATCTTAGTGGAACCCCACTGGTCATACTTTCTTATTCTGATGCCTCTTCCTGGATAATCGTTCTTCGTCTTCTTCCTGATAGGGATTCTTTGACTCCTTCCTGTTATTTCTACCTGTTCCTCTAATATTTAGTCGTCTCTTCTGAAGTGCTTCGTCAGGTACATTTTTAGTCAAAGAATATGCAGTTCATTCTCTCTTTCTTTCTTTCTTCCTATCATTTATGTTGCCTTGTCATTTAATTCAATCAGATTTAAGAGTCAAGCCGTGCTCCTGGTTATTTATGAAACTCCACCCTTCCAGGTGCTCCATCGCTCTTCTCGTTCTCTTCTTCAGTACCTTGTACGTACTACATATCAATGCTACTGACCTGTAGTTTAACGCCATCTGTTTGTCCCTTTACTTATAGGTGCTATTTCTGCCCAGCCCTGTCTAATCAATGTTACCACCCCTGGGATGCTAACCAGAAAAGTCGACTAACACCCAGATACCTACTTACTGCTAGGTGAACCGGGAAAGCGGTATAAGGAATCATGCTCAACGTTTTCACCCATGACGGGGATTGAACCATTGAGCCATTGTCCTGTGTTAATTGACTTCATGTTACCTAGCGATACACAAACTGCTTTTGCATTCCCAGAACCCTAAAGATATTGTTTGATCCCATTACATTCAATGTATCTAGGTCACTCATTTTTTTTTTTCTTTGTCGTAGAGGCATGTGTCTGGAGCATATTTCGAGCATCAGAGAGCTCATCTTCCACAGAAACTGGTTTAGATCTGGCATAGTCATATCATCATCCTAGAGTATCTCTCAAAGTCTGTGATTTGTTTTGGTTCCAGTTGATGTTCTTGTTGAAGGTGACTGTTAAAAATCGCCCTCTTGATAGATTGTGTTTTTGTTCCAGGCCACTGTGAACGTAGGTCTATAGTTTGGTTATATTGTGGTCTTAGACTGCAGTCTTCCACCATTATGTCTTGAACTAGTTACTCCTTATTCGTGAGATGAGGTCTATGGTGTTTCCCAGTTTGGTCCTGTCCCAGATTTACTCACTAACATAGCAGTGTACTGGAGTGAGAGAGATGGGAGGTGGTATAAAATATAGTGTAGTGGAGAGACGCCAAGAGCATGTTAAAGAGAACAGTGTCAACATCCGTGGCCCAAAACTATTAAACTTGCTACCAGTGGATAATAGAAATATTGCCAGAACTGGTTTAGAAGTATTAAAGAGGAAACAGGACTACTGCCTCCACCAAATGCTATATCCACCAGGCTGTGATGGCTATGTGGTCCAGCGGGCTGCAAACAATAACAGCCTGGTTGGACAGGGAGTCAACAGAAAAGCATGGTTTCCAACACACACACGGCTAGAATATCCCTTACACGCACATACACCTGACAGTCATTGCATCTTGGGTATATGTACCTGACTCGTGCACTGGAAACAGACACCAGTCACCTTTAATTTTACACAAACGTTCCACACAGGTGTACGCACATACAAGCGGGTTAATTAAGGAGTTTTTTTTTTCCTTGCAGTGTTGACCTTCAATAGTATTTAGAACAGCACGTGTCCAGATAACTGGTGGGAGAACGGGAATAATTGATGCAGTCGCAGGCACATCTTCAGGTACTAGCTTAGTTACACGTGCGGTTACGGGTTCCGTTAAAGATACGAGCACAAGGATTCACAAAAGTTATAATTCTGTGGCTGGAACATTTCAGAACAATTTCACAAATTTAAGGTGAAAATTGGGCAACATTTCGATCCGTCCTGGATCACTATCATGTTGCAATTTGATAATGATCCAGGAAGGACCGAAATGTCTTCCAGTTTTTATCTCCGGTTGTGGGTTGAGAAACGTTAAATAACAGTTATAGATACAGGTGTGGCTACCAGTGTACTGTTAATGTACGGTCGAGGAGCAGTCATTAAAACGCCTCGGGATGTCATTACGGTACAGGTGATTAATATTTGTGTTGCAGATCAGCGTCGGTACTTTGCGAGGTCACCATTCAGGGACTTAGAGTAGTCGCCATGGAGGTACAGGCGAGTAATATCATTCACAAATTTTCTCCTATACTTCGATAAGCCGGCCATGAGGTACTTCGAGGAATCGCCATTAAAACACTTCGAGTAGTCTCCATTAGGATACAGGCGAGTAATGTCATCTTTTTGTGTTGCAGATCTGCGTCGATACTTCGAGGAGCCGCCATACTCACAGTCGGTGCCGCTGGAGCAACATGTTGAGCTACGTTGCCTGCCTCCCTTGGGTCGTCCTCAGCCTACCTCCACCTGGCACAAGGATAACCTCCCCATCGACTTCAACCTCCACCCCAGCTACAAGTGAGTCCAGTCCACCTGTGTGCGCGAGATTTTCTCACTGTGTCGAATGAGAGTCCTTATCCCTCCTTTTTTTTTTTTTTTACCTCTCGGTTTTGTATCATTCTCTTTCCTCTTTCTCTCCTCATTTCTTTCCTGTCCTGCGTTTCTCTTTCTTCCTCTCCCTCTTTTCCTTCTTCTTTTCCTCCTCCTCTTCTCCTCCTCTTCTCCTCTTCTCCTCCTCCTCTTCTCCTCCTCTTCTCCTCCTCCTCTTCTCCTCCTCCTCTTCTCCTCCTCCTCTTCTCCTCCTCCTCCTCTTCTCCTCTTCCTCTTCTCCATCTTTCCCTCCTTACACTCGACCGCACTCAGCAGGTTGTACCTGAACTGCAACAATTTGAGGTTAAGAGAAGCTAGTGAGCAACATAGAGGGAAAAATAGCTTGTATATCTAATGTATATTATTACGAATTATGTGTTGTTATATTCGAGCCCCGTGCAAGCTTCCAGTGTATAATTTATAGTACTTAAAAGCTCTCTCTTCCGGCCTCTCTATGCTTTATTCTCTCTCTCTCTCTTTCTCTCTCTCTCTCTCAACGGTAGAGGAATTCGAGTACTGTATTATGAATGAACACCTAGTATAAAGAAATCCTGTAATCCCCAAGCCCCTTTAGTAGACCCTCTCGCTATCTCTAGGAGAGGATTATTTCCTCATTGAGGAGAGTACACATTCATCTTACCCATAGACACTTGCTCTGTGCACTTTGCAGCATACTGCCGCTTGCAATCGAAATATTAATACCACACCCTAAGTTTCGGCCTTTGTGTAAAGTGACCGAAAATTTTCTCAAATCTAAATTGAATATCGTAGTCAAAGGAACGCCTCAAATTACCTAGAGTGTACTGTGGAGCTGAGAGGAGGTATCTGAGATGATTATGGAGGTACCACCTCTGGAGCTGTCCTGGGGACCCTCATCCTCAGAGAAGAACAAACTTGCTTCAGGGAAAACTCAAGGTTCTCCCTGAAGCTGTTTGAAAATTTTCTCCTACCACCCCCTATATTTTATAGACTTTATTTAAAGACAAAATACATTGACAAAAATACATTAACAAAAATCCAATAGGGAGTAGAACAACATAGATAACATCTCAGAGCTACATCTCGAATATTTCGTCCAGCTCCCTGGCAGTGGGCCGCATGCCCAGAACGCTGCAGGCATTTTCCCACTGGATCGCCACACTGAGTCTCTGAAAGAGGAAGCTGGATGCCCTGTGATCCTTGGTTTCTATGATGAGTTTTTCACCCAGCTCTTTGAGGAACTTTAGAGCACACTTGCCTCATGCTCGAAGGGTTTCCGACCTTACTGGGATGAAGTTATATCAAGGGGAACGGCCTTTATATTTGCGGGTCTTCTGGGTCTCTCTGTGGCTTGCAGCTCCACCTCCTTCAGCTACGGAGTATGGCAAGTATGTGTCTGCCAACGCTGCGGCACTATTATAACACTTTAGTAAAGTGATATAACTACTAACAGATGGAAGAAACGGTGTCTGAACAGTCATAGAAGTCTTCGAGGAGAAACCTTGAGAATTACACAATAGATTTTTACTTTCTTGGAGATTTTAACCCTCCCAGCAGTGGACCAGATATCTTACAAGGCAGTACTGAGCTCGACATGCTTATACCAGAGAACTCTTAAGACTGAAAAAAAATTGTATTGAATGAACAAATAATAAGGACTTCTAAGATTGAAGATACGCTAGAAATGATCTCCACAAGCACTGAGATATTCTTCTGAGGGCAATTTGATACATTAGAATTTCAAACTGAACTCCCTAGAGTGGATAGAGTATCTCAATATGAGTTGAATGAGCTCATATAAATGGAATTCTGATAGTTAGTTTTAGAACAATTGCTAATCTGCGACGACGGACTGTACTAGCCCCTGCCCAAAATAGGGAGTATAAATTTGAATGTTGCAATCTTGCATTTGTTAATAAAACACCCAATAACTATTTTTTAAATTTATTATACAAACAGTATCAAAAACATAAATGGAACTTTTATCAAAACATTTTGTAAGTATTAGAAAAATATAAAAATAAAACAAATAGCAACATGGACACATTGCAGAGAGATAAAACTTTCAAGTCCCATAATCCTGAGATTCATGAGGAAGTGCAATCATTCTATGTTACTAATTGCTAGAATGAAAGTCTATGAAGCAATTTTTATCCTTTTTATACACAGATTTACTTTGCATACAGAACAGTGGAATGAAGATGAAATTTTTTCATTGTGCTGCAATACTTGCAACTAAGCAGCTTGCTTAGCACTGACTAATTTCTGCTTTTTGGCTGGCCTTTCCTCCTCATCACCACTTGACACCTCTGCGTCTGGTGGCAAGTATTCATCACCACTATCAAGCAATTCTGGGTCATCTACCTCTGGTTCTGAGTCACTGTCATCCAAAATGCAGACATATTTTGACCTGGTGTTGGAGGGCTCCCCATAAAACAATTTCTCATTGATCTGGAAGGATAAAAATGTTCTGTATACATCCAGATTACTACAGAATTCATATATGCAATAGAATTTTTTTTATAAATATTTAATTTACTGAAACTGGACTATGGAACAAAAAGGGCAGAGGCGAGTATACTCGCTCGTTTTTTGATGCACTTTTTACAACTGCATGCTACTGACATTATGCTTCACACAGACTTTATATATATATATATATATATATATATATATATATATATATATATATATATATATATATATATATAATCAAAATATGCCTAAACTATTCATGTACGCACTACACACAACAATCAGTACTTACCAACATTGTAGAGGGTAAAATGCAAGAGTATATTAGTGTCACTAGATGGAAAAAACTCAACTCTGGGCGACGCCAAGCCACAGTTGTTTACATTTTATTCTCAACCCATGGGAAGCCGGCAAACGCCATCACCACTTAGCTGAAGCGACTCAGGGAAGGCTTGTGATTGGTCAGAATTAAAGAATGGGAATCCAGATGTGCGGCATGAGCAGGATGACACGCCCGTGCCCTTTAAAGGGTTTTAATTAGACAGAAAAGTAAAAAAGCAAAAATACAGGTGTGGATAACATACGCAATAGTCAACGGGTGCGAATGTTTGATAAATTCAAATTCAACGAGTTTAGCAGTGAAGAGCGGGCTGGAGGGAGGGAGGGGTGGGTGGTGGGGCGGGGGGGGGGTGTCATGGGTATAATGTAACACTCAACATCTGTGGCCTAAGAATCTTTCATGCATTAGCAGCAGTTATCAGGAATATTGTCAGAACGAAGACAGAAGATCTGAAGCAGCTGAACAGGTTTCTGTTATCAACAAGGATTAACCAGGTTGTAATGGCTGTGAGCCGTTAGCACAAACAACCTGCCTGATCAAACGGTTAGCAGAAAAGCCTGGCCTCAAACTGGGCCACAAGAATAAGAGCCCTCGAAACCAGTCGAAGATACACGTCATAGGTATGACGAATTTCAGTTAGTCAGCTACCGAAAAAAATGAAATATTAGAAACTGAGTAAGTAATAAACTCAAATTTCTCGGTAAGAAAAATGGGGGACTTCGATGTGACACTGTCAGAAACTTTATTATTCAAGGATCACAACAGTGTTATTATTGCTTGGAAAATATCAGGTAGTATAACTAGAGCGTTCTGCAAGAGATGCCAAGCCAGTGGTGATATTCTTTAATTTACAGTCGCTTATACCTTCTAAACCAGAATATTGTTGTTCAAAAACAACAACTTTTACGATAGGCGAAATTTCAGATCCGGAGAATGTATAGAAAGCTTTCACCACCTTTATAAATTCAGTCAGATACCTATATTATTAACAATGTTTGAAGTCCCTTAAACTGTACTTCTTAATATGTAGGTAAGAAAGATACTTAAAAAATAATATCTGGAAAATTCCGGGGGATTTGACAAATCTACACACCAAAGTTACTCTTTACTAAAGCGGTGCAAAATCAACCTCCCCCCCCCCCCGAATCCCTTCACCGTGAGACAACTCCGCAAGTGTAGTGGGATCTAAACTTTCTAAGATCATCCCTTCATGCATAAGCGGAATTACCAACAAACTCCTAGCTGTCTTTAAGACTAAACTTAAGTTCCTAGAGTCAGTTCCTGATCAGGCTGTCAAGCAGGAGTGCATTCCACATACCGCCTTAAAACTGATAATTATTTCCTAATGATCCTGTGACTTTGACCTTTGCTACCATATATGACTTCTGGCTCCCTCCACTCGCATTTCAAGCAGCCTGTTCCTATCCACCCTATTTGTGCACAAATTAAGGGATAGAAAGGAGAGGGACAGAAAGGAAAATGGAAGGAAGAGGTGGGAAACCAAGGTTAAATTAGGAGGTGGTCAGAAACTGATTCTGGGTGTACCGGGAGCCAGGTGGGAGGTAGAGAGTGACTTTTATGATTTGTATCTAGTGTCACAACTTGTCCGGCTTTGTGAGTAGTGAATAAACCCACCAGGAACTATACAACACTCAAATTTAGTATTAAATTGTAGGAATGGATTGCTGGCGAGGGGCTCTTGATTTAGGGAATTTGATCTGTGCTCCAGTTCCCTGAACTTAGTCTGAATACCTTCCATCCTCCTCCCCCTATCCAAAGGCGTTGTATAATCCCTACGGCTTTAGCGTTCCCCATGACAATAATAATAATAATTAATAATAATAAGGGTACGGATTACTAGATGTAGACCATCTGAAATACTCATATTTGTCCCGAACACTCTGATTTTATCTATATTTTCCTGATGTTTTTCACTTCTCACAAATAATAATAATAATAATAATAATAATAATAATAATAATCTTGACATTCCCTTACTCTAACACCCATGGACCTGCATCAATTTCAGGATCTCGTCTGAGGGATCATTGCTGATCCTGTCTGCTCGGCCCGAGGACTCTGGTAACTACACCTGTGTAGCTGACAATGTAGCCGCCAAGCGTGTCTCCGACCCCGCCCTTCTTAAAGTATACGGTGAGTACCTGTCCTTAAAGTTTATAGCAAGTACCTGCGTTCCTTCAGATCTATAGTGAGTGCCTGCATTTCTTAAAGTTTAGGGTGAGCACCTGCATGTGGTGCCTTGGGTGAGTACCTATCCTCTTTGAAGTGCCTGTCCATAAATTTTTTGTTAAGTATCTGCCCTCAGTCATTGGTGAGTTCCTACCCTCCTTAAAGTTTGTGACGAGTTCCTGCCATCTTTAAAGTCTAGTGTGAGAACTTGCTCTCCTTGCAAGGAGGAATGTGTGAAGTTGTTCTGTCATCATTAACATAGTCTCATATACAAAGTTCTTCATGTACAGTTTTTGGTGCTTCGAATTTGAGTCATATCTCGTGTCTGCATCCTTTGTAGTTAAAATGACTCTTGTCATTTTAACTACGTTGTTAGAGCTGGCCTCTGATCGGAAGGGTCGTCATTGTGAACTTCTATCAGTGTATCCAAAAATTAGTACTATACGTTCATTAACACGTCTTGCATCATGTTGTGAACTTGGTTTCTCCACCTTATCACAGTTGAACATATTCTGAGAGAAAGGTCAGCACTAGTTCGAGTGTGAACTTCCTGTGTTCTGTTTTTGGGATACAGCCACTTTGGAAAGTTTTGGGTTTTAATCTTTAATTCATATGTCCTATGAAGATACATTGTTGGCGTTAGTGGAGTACACTATATTTTAGTATTGACAATAACCCGGTTTGGCGTCATTAGCCTAATGTTAAATGTATTGAATACTAGTTCTGCATTGTTTGGTGTGGACTCAGTCTCAGGAAGAGGTTTACTTCTGCATACTAAGCAGTAAGCAATATAATTTGCTCAGTTTTCTTGGCTCAGCCTAGCATGGGATTGTTTGGACTTTGTTTCTGATGGTATTTTGTGTTAATCTTTGACTGGATGGTAATTGCACGCTTGCACTGTATTGACTAGAGGTTGTGTGCAGACAGGTTGCATACTCTGATACTTCTGCAAATCCTACGAGTTGTGTTGTGATGTATTTTTTATTGTTGGTTTTGAAGTTAGAATAATTATAAATTTGGGGTTAAGGAACTAGCATTTGTTATACAGAATATCGAATAGTAATAACTATTACAGTACTTCAATTGCATTGTATCCGGCACTACTTTTTTATTACTGCTGTTTATAAATGTATTAGTACAAGATGTCTTTAATATAGGTACAGATTACATTATATGTTTTACTAAATTCCTGGACTGGTGATAAGTAAGATATTTTGTTTAAAACGTGAGATGTTTCCTACAACCTCCGTCCTGTTTTGGAAGTAGTCAGGCATGTCTCACACGCCCTTACCTTACACGATCTTTCCTTCCTCGGACCCACCCCTCTTTTCTTATATACCTCCAATTATACGCCCACTCCATTCACACTCCCACTCCACTCACTTGCCCACTCCAGCTACTCGACCAGTCCGTCCATATTCCCACTAAATTCACAGGCCTACTCTACTCACACGCCCACTCCAGTCATGTACCCATTCAAATCACACACACATCCACCCCACTTACCCACTCCAATCGGTTGCCAATTTCATTCGCACCCACTACATTCACACCCACTACACTCTCGCTCGCACTCCCACCACACACACTCCCAGTACACTCATACTTCACTCATACATGCTACACACACTACATTCACAGTACACTCATATACTACACTCCCTCTCCAATTACACTCACACCGATATTACACTCAGACCCACTCCTTTTGTATTTCTATTCTTCTCCCACTCCTCTTCCATCTTTCCCTCCTCTCACCTTCCCTGCGCACCTCTCCATTCTACAGTAATAACCACCTGTTTACAGCTTCACTCTGAGTGAAGCTTCACTCTGAGTGACTTGTAGTGTGCAGCTACATATTTTAACAGCTCTCAGCTATGGCCTTTTCGGTTACCTAAATGCCTTTAGGGATCTCGGGTAACTTTTTTTCTTTTAACTCTTGCTAGTTATTCTCTCTGAAAAGTACCTTCAAGGGGTTGCCTGCATGTTTTATCTTCCTCTACATTTGATAACACTTGTGTAACTTACAGGGCTGTTGGTATTGTTACTTAAGTGTTGTATTTATACTGAAGTGTGTAGGTGCAAATTTATGTATATTTAACTTGAGATAGCTAAATGTGCCTCTTCTGAACTGCTTCAATTTTTAATTGCTGATGCATTTTATGCAAAGGCTGGAGCCCTACAAGTTTAGCCTTTGTTCATGCAAATTTCCCACATGCCTGACATAGCCAATAAATTTGGAAATTGTTTTCTGAGCGATAACTAGAGAATGTCTTCCCGATCGGCTTCAAACTGTCACCGATGGTGGGTTTTACTAAATGAAATGTTCATGTTGACAATAATCAGTTTTATTTTACCATTTTTGTTAAAGAAATTAGTTTCCCTACAGTAATCTGCACACTACCATAACTTACAGGAGTCAGAGATATGGGAGAAAATGTATAATAAACCAGGTCAGATGCCTGAGTGCCTTGGGCACAATAAGAGAGCACTGTATCAATATCCATGGATCCAGGCGATTCATAACTACCAAAAGACATAAACACTGCAGGAACAAGTGTAGAAATATTCAAGAGGATACTGGACAGTTACCTCCAAGTGCCAGATCAACTAAGCTGTGATGGACATGTGGGCCAGTGGGTAGCCAGCAGCAACAGCCTGGTTGACAAGGCAAGCACCAAAAAATCTTGGCCCAAGCCCGGGCTGCTGAATTAGGAAAGTTTCTGAAACTCGTCAGAGGCATATCAGTGTGGTTGTGCCAGGTGTAGTGCCCTGGATGGTGCTAGGGGTGGTGCCAGGAATGGTGCTAGGGGTGGTGCCAGGAATGGTGCTAGGGGTGGTGCCAGGAATGGTGCTAGGGGTGGTGCCAGGAATGGTGCTAGGGGTGGTGCCAGAGATAGTGCAAGGGAAAGTGCCAGGGAAAGTGCAAGGGAAAGTGCCAGTGATGGAGCCAGTCTCGACACTAGCAGTGGTAAGACAAGTGTGTTGGTGTATAGTTTGTGTAGGAGCCTTGGTCCATCCTCCTCCTTTCTCTTGTTTCTTTTTTTTCTTCCTTCTGATTCTCCTCGCTGTACTTCTGTTCCTCTTGTGTCTCCTCGTGCACTTCTACCATTTCTCCTCTTCCTCCTGTTTCTCTGTTGTTGCTCTTTTTCCTGTTCCTTTATTTTCCTTCTCCTCTCCTCCCATGCCTCCCACACCAACTGCTGCACCTCCTCCCATGCCTCCCACACCTGCTCCACTTCCTCCCACACCTGCTCCACCTCCTCCCACACCTCCCACACCTGCTCCACCTCCTCTCATGCCTCCCACACCTGCTCCACCTCCTCCCACATCTCCCATGCCTCCCACACCTCCTGCTCCACCTCTCACTAGTTAAGCTTACGAGAACCTACACTTTTTTTTTTCCTTAAAATGTTATTTTGCATAAATTTGTAACCATTTTTGAGGCAAATGAAGAGAAAAAAAAATCTGCGTCGGCTGAGTAGATTACTTCAGCTTTCTTGGCTAATGTTTACTTAAACTTTTTTCTGGGGAGGTAATCTGGCTATGACGGGATTACTTTATAAGAACGGATAGGATTCTGCATCCCAGCAGGACTTACAAGAACGCCACTGTTTACAGTCTGGCAAAAATGCGTGCGCCCGCCGTATTTTCTCGATATTTTTCCCTTTTCCGGGAATTATATCAACACACATGAGTTTATTTCAGTTTTTTTTATCTTTTTTTTATTTCCCTTTGTTTACAAAATACACGGGGAAGTGGGAAGCAGGAAGAGAAGTGGAACTGAGAGCAGGGGGATACGTTGTGGTGTTAAAAAGGTGTTAGGGGACCTTGCTTCCTTCATGGGTGAAGTGCTCTTCATCAAAGGAATTTCAGATATACTCCCACTACTCGGATCAAACCTGACTACCTGTCTCCAGTCGCTGAATGGCCCCTCCTAGTACAGCACTTCTCTCTAAATTTCGGTTCTATCTCTGGGTCATTGTTGATCCCGGCGTTGTTTGCTCTTGTCACTTCCAGCCGTTGTTTACATCGTTAGTGCAAACATCTCCAAGATCTTTTAAGATGCGTCTACTTGAATAATATAATTCATGAAATCTTTCATTAATTTCTTCATATATTAATGCTTATCTCTCTCTCTCTCTCTCTCTCTCTCTTTTTTTTTTTTTTTTTTTACACAGGGTTTGACAAGGTTAAGGATCCCTAGCTTTATTACAGCTATTTACAGGTTAAGGATTCCTAACTTTATTGGCAAGCTAAGAGCTGTTACCTACATCAGCTCATTTGAAAGCATTTTTATTGTTATGAGACATACAAGTGGGGAACAGGATGAAGTTGGAGCCATCTGTGGGCCAGCATTTTCATTTGATCAACTGACTTTATCTCGTTGACATCATTATGCTGTACGAATGTGTTCCATACTCGAGTCATCCTGGGTATGTATGATCTCAGATGGAGTGATGTTCTGGAGAAGGGTACAGCCAGAGTGAAGTTGCTGCTTTCTGCCCGTCTTGTGGCATAAAAACTTGTTTCACGCTGTCCTCGAAGTGGATCCAAGTGTGGTATTTTGACAATATTGGCCTTGTACATAACAGTAAGGCCACCCACATCCCTCCTATGTTGAAGGCTCTGCTGAAATGACAGATCTATCCAGGATGGGTCCAGGCGAGAGATGAGACGTCTTGCTCTGTTCTCTACTCTGTCAAGCAGTCGCAGATGAGAGGGGGGGCAGGCAAACCAAGAAAGTGGAGCATACTCAAGGTGTGAGCGTACTTGTGCCTCGTACAGGATCTTGCAACCCCTACTGTCAAGCAGATGCGAGATACGGCGAAGTGCTGTAAGCTTCCTGGCTGCCTTGTTTGCAAGATTTACAACATGGTTCTTCATGGTTAGTTTGGAGTCAAATTTCACCCCAAGGATATCAACTTCTTCTCCAGGTGCCAACATCCTCCCATTCATCCTTACTACTGCACCAGCATTACCATCATGGTGCCTAGTGACGATCATCATTTGCGTTTTCTCAGGTGCAAATGTTACTTGCCATCTATTTCCCCAAGCTGATAAAGCTCTCAGCTGGTGATTGATGTAGCTTAGAGCAGCTGGCATTTCTTCTCTTGGATAAGTGAATGTCAGTGTACAGTCGTCTCTCTCTCTCTCTCTCTCTCTCTCTCTCTCTCTCTCTCTCTCTCTCTCTCTCTCTCTCTCTCTCTCTCTCTCTCTCTCTCTCTCTCTCTCTCTCTCTCTCTCTCTCTCTCCCTCCCTCCCTCCCTCCCTCCCTCCCTCCCTCCCTCCCCCCCCCCAGTGACACATTGTAACAGATATCAGATTTCACTGTAATATGATATCCAATTTTTGGATCCTGAATTTCATAAAAAATGAATGTAAACTTGAGAGTGTAGCGAGGAGGACATCGAAGCTCTTGACTTTCAACAAGAAAAAAACACCATCAAGAAAGATTCAAGGAACTTGTTCTCTCTTACATAATGAAGACTACGAGATCTCACTCACGACCTTTAACGTTACCTCATCGAAATAATGGGGAGATTTGGCTATAGGTATTGCCAACAATTTCCACTGGCCTGATTGGGCTCTGGAACCATACAGATGCGGGGCTCTCGAAGGCTTGGGGATACTAAACACATTGGACATTAACTATTTAAAGGACAAAAGGATTCAGTGACACGTAACGCTGGCATGGAACTCTGAGACATGAGGTGAAACACTAATGTGTGACAAGCATAACTGCAGACAATGCAGCGTAGCACATGACCTAAGTTATAGGCACATTGACGGCAGTCATTTGAAAGCTGGCTTGGCAAGCACATTATAAATATTAATTTTAACTAAATACAGTGCATAGGTTGGCTATCTTCAGTGAAACCCTGTTGTGAGTTAGTTTTTTAGGTGCAGGTACACAGTCATTACCTACGATAACCCAACAGGGATTACTCAGGACATAGTAGTCGTAGCAGTAATAATTGTGTATCAGTCACTAACGTTTATTGTAATATGCAATACAGTAAACGCACACTCGTATACCCACTCAGATAAAATGCTCCTGCACAATATATTTCTCAGTTGCTCAGAGTTAAGCAAACTTCCAGTTGGTTCACGAATTTGTAGCCAACTTATTCTATATTTTATTATATCCAAATCGTTTTAAAAAATGCATAGTATGTATCGGTTAAGAGCCGTGAAATGTATGAAAAATGTTGTGCTTGTCGTATAAGCAAGACTGAAAAATGCAGTTATTATTGATTTAAAGTACATAGCTTGTAGAAGAAAACATTGTATAAAATACCGACAAATTGATGATCAAGACACATTTGCAACAGTTGTGCATCTTTACTGAAGGAGTCTACTGTGTATACCTGGAGTATGAACATTGAAATGGTATAAAATACCGACAGATTGTTAGGTAAGACACATATGCAACAGTTAGGTATCTTTATTTCGAAACGTTTCGCCTACACAGTAGGCTTCTTCAGTCGAGTACAGAAAAGTTGATAGAAGCAGAAGATACTTGAAAACGATGTAATCAGTCCATCACCCTTAAAGTTTTGAGGTGGTCAGTCCCTCAGTCTGGAGAAGAGCATTGTTCCGTTGTCTGAAACAATATTGTTTCAGACAACGGAACAATGCTCTTCTCCAGACTGAGGGACTGACCACCTCAAAACTTTAAGGGTGATGGACTGATTACATCGTTTTCAAGTATCTTCTGCTTCTATCAACTTTTCTGTACTCGACTGAAGAAGCCTACTGTGTAGGCGAAACGTTTCGAAATAAAGATACCTAACTGTTGCATATGTGTCTTATCTAACATACCTGGAGTATACCTGGAGAGGGTTTCGGGGGTCAGTGCCCCCGAGGTCCGGTCTGTAACCAGGCGAATCGTTTCGGCAGTAAAAAGGCACAAGTGTTGCACATGTCTTAAAGCAACATAATGTTTACATAAACAAATAATACAACTATGCACAACATTATGGTTAGTACCGTCAGTATGTAACCCCATCATTTTTCAAAGCATTTGTAAAGACCGCATTAAAACTGATAAATTACTTGTAACTAACTGACAGCTGTTTGGTAAATGTGACATTTTATTGTGGGAACGGCTTAACAAAGCTCCTGGAGAGCGAAACGTTGCTACAATAAAATATCACATTAGTTACATTTGTGTTCACTTACCAGACATTCTGTTGGAAATTCTACCATTATTACTGACAACTATAAAACTATACCTCTTTTTTTTTTTGCTTCATAGCCGCCTTATTCTGCCCTATATTATCTTCTAATTATTTAAAAATACAATGTGGTAATGGAAAGCTGGGAGAGGCATAATAAATGATGTCCCTATTTTACAAATACATAAAACATACAGAATTGTCATTGATCAATTATTTAAAGAACCTAACTATAATAAAGCCACTTTATTTAAATAACAGCTTATTACATTATAACTATAATAAAAATATGAAACCAACATTTTTTTCAGAGGATTTAAAAAATCAGCATTAGTTTAAAAATGATAAAATACCACTGATTGGAAACTTTATCACTATTCCAGAGTGGCAATCGAAAATCAGGCAAACAATATTCTTGAAATATAAACAAGAATGTAACCAACTTATTCCTGTTTAAATTTCTGGAGGCGGAACTAAATTTTGTATAATTCGGATGTTGCCTCACTTCCGCTTCCTAATTACCTAACAAATCACTTGGTTGGTAATGGTCTTAATACTCTCTAAAATGTTCATTATTTTCATACCGTCTTATAATATTATCCACATCATTAGATCTTCTGTTTTCAAGAAATGCCATACCAAAACCACCTCAAGGGAGGGTCCTTGATGCCAGTGAGGGGCTCTTGATCTAGGGAATTGGATCTGTGCTCCAATTCCCTGAATTAAGCCTGAATGCCTTCCCCCCCCACAGGCGCTGTATAATCCCTTTGGGTTTAGCTCTCCCCCATAATAATTCACCAAAACATTGAATTAAACTTTGATAAATAATCAAAGTATCAACCGAAAGAATATCATCATCCGCACATGCCATGAATGATATTTACTCTTCAGAAAATTGAACCCACATCCCACTTGAATAAGGGCGATAGCTTTAATCACATCATTATTTAATTGAATAATTAAAATGCTGCTGCATGTCAGTATTTTCCACAATTTTGAATCGGTCCCACCGTGACCGATTCCAACATTAAGTTTGTCAATACATTGCTGTAATCTCTCTGGCGGTAAGACTAAATTTAATTCATTTCTTAATAAAATATTATCCAAGCTTAACCAAAAACTTGCATTCTACCATGTCATTCTTAATATTGCTAGAAAAAAAATCAGTAAGAATGTGTAATATGTCCTCCACAGCATTCTCACCATCAATAACATTTAAACTCTTGAATTTATCTCTATACTGTTGTATATCTCTACTGTTGTATCTCTCTACTGTTGTATCTCTCTACTGTTGTATCTCTCTACTGTTGTGTCTCTACTGTTGTATCTACTGTTGTATCTCTCTACTGTTGTATCTCTCTACTGTTGTATCTCTCTACTGTTGTATCTCTCTACTGTTGTATCTCTCTACTGTTGTGTCTCTACTGTTGTATCTACTGTTGTATCTCTGTACTGTTGTATCTCTCTACTGTTGTATCTCTGTACTGTTGTATCTCTGTACTGTTGTATCTCTCTACTGTTGTATCTCTGTACTGTTGTATCTCTGTACTGTTGTATCTCTGTACTGTTGTATCTCTGTACTGTTGTATCTCTCTACTGTTGTATCTCTGTACTGTTGTATCTCTCTACTGTTGTATCTCTCTACTGTTGTATCTCTGTACTGTTGTATCTCTCTACTGTTGTATCTCTCTACTGTTGTATCTCTCTACTGTTGTATCTACTGTTGTATCTCTCTACTGTTGTATCTACTGTTGTATCTACTGTTGTATCTCTCTACTGTTGTATCTACTGTTGTATCTCTCTACTGTTGTATCTACTGTTGTATCTCTCTACTGTTGTATCTACTGTTGTATCTCTCTACTGTTGTATATCTGTACTGTTGTATCTCTCTACTGTTGTATCTCTGTACTGTTGTATCTACTGTTGTATCTACTGTTGTATCTACTGTTGTATCTACTGTTGTATCTACTGTTGTATCTCTCTACTGTTGTATCTACTGTTGTATCTACTGTTGTATCTACTGTTGTATCTACTGTTGTATCTACTGTTGTATCTCTTTACTGTTGTATCTCTACTGTTGTATCTCTCTACTGTTGTATCTCTGTACTGTTGTATCTCTCTACTGTTGTATCTCTGTACTGTTGTATCTCTCTACTGTTGTATCTCTCTACTGTTGTATCTCTCTACTGTTGTATCTCTCTACTGTTGTATCTCTCTACTGTTGTATCTCTCTACTGTTGTATCTACTGTTGTATCTACTGTTGTATCTACTGTTGTATCTCTCTACTGTTGTATCTACTGTTGTATCTCTTTACTGTTGTATCTACTGTTGTATCTCTGTACTGTTGTATCTCTCTACTGTTGTATCTACTGTTGTATCTCTTTACTGTTGTATCTCTCTACTGTTGTATCTCTGTACTGTTGTATCTCTGTACTGTTGTATCTCTCTACTGTTGTATCTCTCTACTGTTGTATCTACTGTTGTATCTACTGTTGTATCTACTGTTGTATCTGTTTCCAGAATGACCTCATATCATTGTTTATTTTTCTTCAACATTTGTGTCATTGATTTATTTATTTCTCCAGAAAGCCAGAGCTGCTCTTAAAGTTTTTTTTTCTAATCTCGGTCATCTCCCTAAAAACTGGAGACTATCTCTACCACTCTTCAACCAGGCAATAAATACTTCTCTGGTTTTATCGGTCACTGAGGTCACCAGCACTAACAGCCTGGTTGACCAGGCAAGCACCAGACGAGCCTGGCCCATGGCCAGGAAACAGTAGTAAGTGTCATGAATAAGGTCAGTCTGTGGCAGTGGATCACTAGAACTACTATAGTTAGTCCTACTCAACAGGCAGCATTGAAGTCACCCATGTAATTTTAAATGATAATGGTAGAATTACTGACAAAATGGACACAGCTGCAACTAATGTGATATTTTATTGTGGTATCGTTTCGCTCTCCAGGAGCCGCTTGGCAAGGCTCCGGGAGAGTGAAACGTTGCCACAATAAAATGTCACATTAGTTGGATCTGTGTCCATTGACATGTAGGATTTCCCTTTATCTGTTCCACTCCCTCCCACCTGTTCTTTGTCAATCCCTCCTTCCCCCCCCTCTCTCTCTCTCTCTCTCTCTCTCTCTTTCAATTCCCCTGTATATCAACATTCAGCCTACCTTTACCTCTTCTGTTTCCTCTTATGTTACCTACTTTCCCCATTCCTCTCCCTCTTTCCTCATAATTTCTTTCATTCACCTTCTCTTTCCTCCCCTTTCTTCCCACTGCCTCCCCTCTTCCCCCTACATCTGTCGCACAGTAACCTGCAGGTGGCTGGATACTGAGCGACAGATGGCTGTCACAACTGAACTCTATCTGTTACGTGAAAGGGTAGCTCTTCTGTGAAACTCCCCTTCCAGCCCCTTAACTCCTCTCCTCATTTTGGTTGTCCCTTTGCTCCTCCAACTTCAAGTGGCACTTGAGGGGAAGGGCCTTGTGGGGGGTAGGGCAAGTGGCACTTGAGGGGAAGGGTGGGGGGGGTGAGGCAGGAGGGCGGGGTCAGATATTGGATGCCACTTTTGTGAGAGTCTGAACGAAGACCAATCTGGTAATGATCTTGCAATTTCTCTCTCTCTCTCTCTCTCTCTCTCTCTCTCGAGAGAGAGAGAGAGAGAGAGAGAGATCGGGACTGATATCTCAAGTTGCTAAAATTCGCTGATGACCCGAGATTTTCAGTGGTGGGACACGTGAAGGATGACTGTGTGGTCAGTGTGGCTAGGTGCAGAACAATGCACTTGGCCACACTGCTAGCCCATATCAAATAATACTAGGACATTGGTCATTAACAATATGCTAAACACACTAGATGCAAGCAACAAAGTTACCATTATTATTTTTATTATTATTATTATTATTATTATTATTATTATTATTATTATTATGAAATATGTTACGCAGTTTGACATATTCACAATGTTTAAAACTACTGAAGAGTCAAATGATTCAACAGTAGTAAACAACGGTAGGAGTTCCCGAGGTACGAGATGCAACATAGTTATATAACACTGAGAGTTTGCCTTCTGGAGATGAGGGCAAAATCAATACCCTCTTTTAGGAACCGGTTTGACAAGCACTTTGCAAACAGTGTAGTTGATCTGTATACAGTGCAGGGATCGGCAAACAAGTGTACAGTTGAGCTGCATGCAATACAGGGACCGGCAAACAGTGTAGAGTTGATCTGGATACAGTGCACTGACTGGCAAAGTGTAGTCTACTGGAACTCTGACGCTAGTTCTTGCACTACCCGATTGACCAAGGGCTATCTTTTTCTCCGTTCCCCCCCCCCCCCTCTCTCTCTCTCTCTCTCTCTCTCTCTCTCTCTCTCTCTCCCCCCTTCTTCTGGTGTTGGTCATCTGGCACACTTCAACGGCCCTCAAGGCTACTATCTACAAGACTAAAGATCCCATCTGCCGATATCAGAGTGATCAATTGAAACATTTAAAAAAACCCTCTCTGTGGCAAAGTCGATAATCTAGGCGGGAAAGGGAGGGAGTGTTTGTGGCGGGGCGGGAAAGGGGGCGAGTGTTCGTGGCGAGGCGGAGAAGGGAGCGAACGTTCGTGACGGGGCTGGGAAAAGTACGGTGTGAAACGGGTAAAGGTGCGGCGCGGTGCAGGAATGACCAATGCCTGGTGGTGCTCGGCGAGGCGATACTGTGGAGAGCTATGGGGTGCAGGGAAAGGTAACCTGGAGTTTACCTGGAGAGAGTTCCGGGGGTCAACGCCCCCGCGGCCCGGTCTGAGACCAGGCCTCCTGGTGGATCAGAGCCTGATCAACCAGGCTGTTGCTGCTGGCTGCACGCAAACCAACATACGAGCCACAGCCCGGCTGATCCGGAACTGACTTTAGGTACTTGTCCAGTGCCAGCTTGAAGACTGCCAGGGGTCTGTTGGTAATCCCCCTTATGTGTGCTGGGAGGCAGTTGAACAGTCTCGGGCCCCTGACACTTATTGTATGGTCTCTTAACGTGCTAGTGACACCCCTGCTTTTCATTGGGGGGATGGTGCATCGTCTGCCAAGTCTTTTGCTTTCGTAGTGGGTGATTTTCGTGTGCAAGTTCGGTACTAGTCCCTCTAGGATTTTCCAGGTGTATATAATCATGTATCTCTCCCTCCTGCGTTCCAGGGAATACAGGTTTAGGAACCTCAAGCGCTCCCAATAATTGAGGTGTTTTATCTCCGTTATGCGCGCCGTGAAAGTTCTCTGTACATTTTCTAGGTCGGCAATTTCACCTGCCTTGAAAGGTGCTGTTAGTGTGCAGCAATATTCCAGCCTAGATAGAACAAGTGACCTGAAGAGTGTCATCATGGGCTTGGCCTCCCTAGTTTTGAAGGTTCTCATTATCCATCCTGTCATTTTTCTAGCAGATGCGATTGATACAATGTTATGGTCCTTGAAGGTGAGATCCTCCGACATGATCACTCCCAGGTCTTTGACGTTGGTGTTTCGCTCTATTTTGTGGCCAGAATTTGTTTTGTACTCTGATGAAGATTTAATTTCCTCATCTTTACCATATCTGAGTAATTGAAATTTCTCATCGTTGAACTTCATATTGTTTTCTGCAGCCCACTGAAAGATTTGGTTGATGTCTGCCTGGAGCTTTGCAGTGTCTGCAATGGAAGACACTGTCATGCAGATTCGGGTGTCATCTGCAAAGGAAGACACGGTGCTGTGGCTGACATCCTTGTCTATGTCGGATATAAGGATGAGGAACAAGATGGGAGCGAGTACTGTGCCTTGTGGAACAGAGCTTTTCACCGTAGCTGCCTCGGACTTTACTCTGTTGCAGCTACGGTGAAAAGCTCTGTGTAGGACTTTACATGGATCGCAGCCCCCGCGGGCCGGTCCCAGGCCAAGTCTCCTGGTTGCTAGCCTGAACGACCAAGCTGTCGAACTGTTAGTGCCCACCGCCCGCAGTCCAGCGTATGCCCCAAAACCCCGTTGATCAGGAAATTTTTCGAGGAATTTACAGAGTTCCTTCTTGAACATAGCTAAGGGTTTCACGATTATCCCCCTTATGCATGAAAGAAGGGCGTTGACGAGTCGTGGTCCCTTAACACTTAATGAGTTCCCCCAGTGTGCTCATCGCTCCTCTGCTTTTCACTGAAGGTATCCTGCACCGTCTGCCAGGCCTCATTATTTCGTAAGCAATAATTTCGATGAGCAGGTTTGGTACCACTCCCTCCAGTATATTCGAGATGTAAATTATGATGCATCTTTCTTGCCTGTGTTCTAAAGAGTTGAATTCTAGGGACTGCAAGTGCTCCCAGTAATTTAGGTGCTTGACTGAGTTTAAACGAGCTATGAAGGTTCACCGTGTTTTTTTCATCTCAGTAATTTCACCTATAGCACACAACAATAACGCAGTCTAGAGAGAGCGAGTTAGCTGAAGTCATCATTGGCTTACCATCCCTTATTTTGGAGGTTCTAGTTATCCAACCTATCATTCTTATGCAGGTGTGATAAGAACGTTGTTGTGTTCTTTGAACGTGAGATCTGACATTCACTCCTTGCTCTCTCACATTTGACTTAGGTTTTGTTGAGTGGTTTGAGTTCGTTTTGTTCTGATCTTTCTTTTATTTTCTCCATTCTTTCATGGCTTAACTGAAATTTGCCCTCATTGGACATCATATTGTTACCAGTGGCTCACTGAGAGCTTGGAGGCTCGTTGTCTTCTATGGTTGCCGCTTTCAAACAGATATTAGTATCGTCTGTAAAAGTTGATACACTGCTATGATTTATGGGGAAGGTGCGATGCTGTATGGGGCGGGCTGCGATGGAATGGGGAGAGATGATAGGCGGAATGAGGGCGGGGCGGGACATTGGGGTAGCGAGTCAATTTGTAATTGGTGGGTTCAAGAATCGGTTTTGAAAAAATGTTCCGCCGGGTACTGTTCTCAGCGCTGCTCCACCCGGCGCTGTTAATACTTACTAGTTTTGCTGCTCCGTTCAGCGATTTTCCGCCAGGCACCGTTCTGCCCGGTGCTGCTCCGTTCGGCATTATTTGAAACTCCGATTCAATTTTAGGTTCAAAGGTCCATTGGGGCTTCGTCAATCAGAACGAAAGGAAAAGAGAAGGAATTGTGGGGAGGGTGGAGAGCTTGAGGGGCAAGGAGGTGGGGGTAGGAGGAAACGGAGTTAAATGTAAGAGCGAAGAGGAAGGGGGTTGAACTGAAGAGAAGGAAGAGATGGGGAGAGAAGCGGAGAACATAAGTGGAGGAGGGGATTGTAAGAAGTGGAAGGGATGAAGAAAAGATAAGAGGAGGGAGGAATTAAGATATGTGAAGATGTTGAGAGGATAATATTTTGTTGTAAAATTGGATACATCAGCAATATATCTGATATATGATAATTACTTATTTGTATCCAATATATGATAGTTATACCGGGAAAAAAATTATCTGTTTCCCCTGACATTCCATGCACACGAGTTCATGGAACAGTTAAAGACAGAAACGTGCAACGTCTGTATGAAATATATACCACTGAGGAATCATACAAGATCAAATATAGAAAGAGAACGCTGAAGAATGTACAAAAGATAAAATGTGGTACTAAATTGCATGGTGATCCCCCTTATTCATGACGAGAGGACGTTGAAGAGTCGTGGTCTCTAAACACTTGACGAGTTTCATCTTGGTGTACTCATCGCTCCCTATTTTACAATGGAGGTATCTTTCACCATCTGCCAAACCTCTAATGTTTATATGTAGTAACTTCAGTGTGTAGGTTTGTGACCAATCCCTCTAGTATCTTCCAGGTGTAAATTATGATGCATCTTTCTCGCCTTCCTTTTAAGGAGTACGGTTCTAGGGACTTCACGCATTCCCAGTAATTTAGGTGCTTGACTGAGCTTATACGAGTTATAAAGGTACTCTGTATATTTTCCAGCTCAGCAATTTCGCCTGCCTTGAAAGTCTGTTAGTACACAGCAGTAGATCAGCACAGACTGAACGAGTGACCAGAAGTGTGTCATCATTGGCTTGGCATCCCTTGTTTTCATGGTTTTGGTTTTCCAATCTATCATATTTCTTGTAGTTGCGAAAATAACGTTCTGTTCCTTGAACGTGGGATCTCGCATTATCACTTCCAGGTCTCTCACATTTGATTTACGTTCTATTAAGCGGTTTGAGTTGGAAGACTTGGTTTATATCAGCTTGGAAGTTCGCTATGTTTTCTATGGCTGCCACTTTCAAACATATTCTAGTATCGTCTGCAAAGGATGATACAGTGCTATGATTGATGTCCCTGTCTGTCAGAAATGAGAATGATGAAGAGAAGTGGGGCTAGTACCGTGCCTTGAGGGAGGGATGGAACATTTCACTGTAGAAGCCCCTGATTTCACTCTACTGTTACTCTTTGGGTTCTATTTGTGAGGTTAAAAATCCATCCAGTGATGGATGAATACAGGACACATGAAACAAGACCTCAAAACACCTGAGGGAAGACGAAAGACACATGAAGCCAAGACCATAAAACAGACACAGGACCCATGAAGCAAGAAAACACCGGACACAAGGCACATGAAAGAAGACACTCGAAGACACAAGACGTGTGAAACAAAACTCTCGAGGGAAGACACAAGACGCATGAAACGAGAAAACGCTCAAGGAAGGACAGGGCGACGTGAAACAAGAAAACATTCAAGGAAGGACACTGAACACACAGAAGAAAACACTCGAGGAAGGACACGGGACCCCTGAAAGAACATTATTAAATCAATTAGAATAAAATCGATGCTTGTCAAGCTTATGAACACGGTCGTAGATTCGTCAGGAAACAGGAACGTGTCTCTTGGCCAGTGTCCTCGACATCTACTGACAGTTCAGTAACTATATAAATGGTTCAGAGAACCGATAAGTTGATGACTGAGACGCTTGTGCAACACCTGAGTATATTATGGAAACGTTTCGCCAGCCAGTGGCTTCTTCAGATATAGAGAAGAATGCTATATCAGTGTTAAGCAATCGTTGTTCTTTTTTTCTTACACCATTTGTCTTCATCTAAGATAGGGTGACCTTTTCCCCAAAAAGTAATTCATTCTATAGCTGTCTTGCCAGAAGTATACGGACATTACAGTTTAAATAGCTCATTTAGCTGTGATATCCCCAGGCCTTCAGACTGCCCCGTTGGCTCATCAGCGGTGCACTGGTCAGTATTGTATACCCGCGGTTAAACCTTCATTGACATACCGGCTATATCTGTGATTTACCTGTTGTCATTTTCGAGAATTTCTCTCCTTCATACCTGGATGGGAGCCAGGCTTTTCTTTTATCTCTGAAGGATTCTTGAACAATGTTTCCAGGGTCTGCGCCCCCCTGGCTAGGTCCAAGACCAGGCCTCATGGTAGATCATGGGCTGATCAACCAGGCTGTTACTACTGACTGCACTCAGTCCAACGTACAAAGTACAACCCGGCTGATAAGGCACTGATTTGAGGAACTTGTCCAGTTCTCTCTTGACCGCCAGAGGTTTGTTGGTAATTCCCGTCTGCACAGAGGGAGGGCGTTGAAGAGTCGGGGACGTCTGACGCCTATCGAGTCCACTCTTGTACTCGTCGTGCTCCTGCTTTTTATTGGAGATATTTTGCACCGTCTGCCGAGTCCATTATTGTTATAAGGAGTGATTATATTGTTCAGGTTTGGAACCAGTCCCTACAGGATTTTTCAGGTGTAAACTTTGACGCATCTTTCTTGCCAACATTCCAAGGAGTGCAGTTGAAGGGATTTCAAGCTCTCCCATTAGTTCAGATGTTTAATGAAATGTATACAATCAGTGAAAGCTCTCTGTATGTTGTCTACCTCGGCAATCTCACCTGCCTTGAAAGGAACTGTTGGTATGAAGAAGTATTCCAGCCGGAGAGAACAAGTGACTTGAAGAGCATCATCAGTAGCTCAGCATTTCTTGTTTTGAAAGTTTTAGTTATCCAGCCTATCATTTTCTTTTACTCTCAAGTCTCGCACATGGGCCTTTCGCTCCTTTGAATAATTTTAGCTTGTCCTGTACTCACTGTCTTCGAGAAAACTGGGTAAGTTCCTCAAGTTAGTTACTGATCACCCTGGATGTGGTGCACATACTGGATTTCATGAGGTTGTCACCAACAGCCTGCTACATCAAGCCATCAGCCTGTAGGCCTGATTTGGGACCTGGCAACTGGGGGCAGTGACTCCCGAAATTGACTCCTGGTAGACTCCAGGTAAGTAGGTTACTCAGCTTATTAGTCAGTCTTAGTGTAAGACAGTCTTGGCTTAAAAGATATAATAATAATGCGTGAGATAGTGTAGTATGTGTTTACAACACAATCTTACCGGTTGAAACTCCATTAGTTTCGTCAGTTACGAAGCGGAAGTGGACTTCCGGGAGTCAGGTTGTCAGTATAGCTACTGAATTCCCCATAATTATGCTTGTGTAGTATATTGTAGATCGTATCATCCATGCGTATATTTAGGCTCCCTTTCAGTAGGCTCAGTGACTAGCATGCGTGACGTCACGTGATGCTGTTGTGAGCGCTGTGCGCTCGTCCTCAGTTCTCCACGCATAGGCCTAGAAACAGGACAGGCAGTTTGGGCTCTAGAAACAGGACAGGCACTTTGGGCTCTAGAAACAGGACAGGCAGTTTGGGCTCTCCCCTCTCTCACACTGCTAATGTGTGTTAACATCCAACGACTGTGTTTAACTCCAACTATCACATCTCCACGAACCCCTTTCCACAAGGTAATGTGACTTGTAGTGAGACTTAAGAGGAGTTGAGAGAAGGAAATTGTTGAAAAGATGGAAGTTGAGAGACGAGAAAGGAACCGAGGGCAGGAAATGAAAAGAAAGGAATTGTTGAAATACAAAGAATAAGTTGGATGGAGAGCATCGAGAGAGAGGTAAGGAAGGTTGCTATGGGACGAAATTCATAAGGCGGCGTCTAGATATCAAAATGTGTTAATGGGAGATTTTAACTTTAGACAAATATATTGGAACAATGTGACAGGAAATCTTGAGTCTAGTGACTTTCTTGATACGATTCAAGACTGCTTTTTAAAACAATTTGTGACAAAACCAACTAGAGGAAACAATCTGCTTGACTTGGTTCTTGCCAACAAAGAATCGCTAATGAATAATTTTGAGGTTAGTGATGAGCTTGGGGAAAGCAATCAGAAATCACTTAGTTTCAGTGTATCATGGAATTACCCAGATAACTACAATCAAGTTACTGTCCCAGATTTCCGCTTGGTCGATTTCATGGGTATGAGAAATTACCTGGGTGAGCTAAATTGGGATGACCTTACTATGTGTCAGGTAGGTTTGGTTGCCAATATGACGTATTTCAGAGCATAGTTCTAGCTGCCCAGACAACTTTTGTCCCTAGTAGGGAAATTAGCTCTAACAAAAATGATCCCAAATGGATAAACAATAGATTAAAACATCTCGTTGGTCAAAAGAGGGGATAGGCAGTTGAGAAATCAGTATATTCAATTAGAGAGAGAAAAAAAAGGAATAAAACCAAAAAGGGATTGAGGCTAAGGTCTCGAGGGATTCGAAGACTAACCCAAAAGGGTTCTTTCAGGTATACAGAAGTAAGATTAGATACAAGATAGGCCCACTTAAGAGTAACTCTGGTCAGATCACTGACAGTGATAAGGATATGTGTGAAATTTTCAATTCTTACTTCCTCTCAGTTTTTACTCAGGAAGATACTAGCGAAATTCCAGAAATGATAAATTGTAGAACAGGACGATAAACTATGCACGATTAGGGTAACTAGTGACATGGTCCTCAGACAAATAGAAAAATAAAAACCTAACAAATCCTCAGGCCCTGATGAACTGTTTCCAAGGGTGTTAAAGGAATGTAAAGAACAACTTAGGATACCTTTGGCTAATCTTTTCAACATATTACTACAAACTGGCATAGTGCCAAACAAGTGGAAAATGGCAAATGTACTACCTATTTACAAGGAAGGTGACAGGTCCTTAACTTTGAACTATAGACCAATAATCCTTACCTCCATAGTTGGCAAATTTATGGAATCAATAATTGCCGAAGCCATTCGTAGCCATCTTGAAAGGCATAAATTGATTAATAAATCTCAACACGGTTTTACATAGGGGCGTTCCTGTCTTACGAATTTACTAACCTAATTCACTAAGGTATCTAAGGAGGTAGATCATGGTACTGAATAAGATAGTGTATATGGGCTTCAGTAAGGCTTTCGATAGAGTTCCACATCAGAGGCTGTTGAGAAAACTTAAGGCACACGGAACAGGAGGAGAAATAGGGAGAAGAGAGATTACATAAACGGGAAGAAATCAGAATGGGGGCACGTCACAAGCGGTGTTCCACGGGGGTCAGTGTTGGGCCCCTTGTTGTTCACAGTCTACATAAACTACATAGATGAGGGAATAAATAGCAACATAAGCAAATTTGCTGATGACACCAAAATAGGCCGTCCAATTTATTCTAATGAGGACGGACATTAGAGTACTCCAGGATGATTTGAATAGACTGATGCATTGGTCGGAGAAGTGGCAGATGCAGTTTAATATAGAGAAATGCAAAGTTATGAATGTTGGACAGGAAAATAACCATGCCACATATAAACTAAATGTAGATATTAATATTACGGATTACGAAAAGGATTTAGGAATCCTGGTTAGCAGTAATCTAAAACGAAGACAACAGTGCCTAAGTGTTCGCAATAAAGCTAACATTAGAATACACAAATAACCCGCACATAAAAGACAGAAGCTTACGACGACGTTTCGGTCCGACTTGGACCATTGACAAAGTCACACTAACAGAGGAGGAGCAGGACGGCTATATATAGGCAGGAAGAGGTGGAGGTAGTAGTAGTGGAAGTAGTAGTAGTAGTAGTAGTACAAGAATTGTATATAATACCGACAGGATGAAATGACACATGCACAACACCCGGGCATCCCCACCGTAGACGTTTCGCCATCCAGCCAGCCACTGGATGGCGAAACGTAGACGTTTCGCCATCCAGTGGCTGGCTGGATGGCGAAACGTCTACGGTGGGGATGCCCGGGTGTTGTGCATGTGTCATTTCATCCTGTCGGTATTATATACAATTCTTGTACTACTACTACTACTACTACTTCCACTACTACTACCTCCACCTCTTCCTGCCTATATATAGCCGTCCTGCTCCTCCTCTGTTAGTGTGACTTTGTCAATGGTCCAAGTCGGACCGAAGCGTCGTCGTAAGCTTCTGTCTTTTATGTGCGGGTTATTTGTGTATCGTTCCAGTCACGGTATTGTGCCTTTTTGTTATTTAACATTAGAATCCTTGGCTTCATAGCAAGAAGTATAAATAATAGAAGTCCTCGGGTTGTTCTTCAACTCTATATATTTTTGGTTAGGCCTCATTAAGATTATGCTACGCAGTTTTGGTCACCGTATTACAGAATGCATATAAATGCACTGGAAAACGTACAGAGGAGGATGACAAAGTTGATCCCATGTATCAGAAATCTTCCCTATGAGGATAGACTGAGGGCCCTGAATCTGCACTCTAGAAAGGCGTAGAATTAGGGGGAATATGATAGAGGTGTATAAATGGAAAACATGAATTAATAAAGGGGATGTAAATAGCGTGCTTAAAATAACAGACAGGACTTTCAGCAATGGTTTTAAATTGGAAAAATTCAGATTCAGGAAGGATATAGGAAAGCACTGGTTTGGTAGTAGTTGTGGATGAGTGGAACAAACTCCCGAGTACCGTCATAGAAGCTAAGACGTTGTGTAGTTTTAAAAATAGGTTGGATAAATGCATGAGTGGGTGTGGGTGGGTGTGAGTTGTACCTGACTAGCTTGTGTTACTAGGTCGGATGCCGTGCTCCTCCCTTAAGTGACGCAACTTACCTAACCAGGTCAGGGCATTGTCTTAAGCCGGTGGAAGAATTGGACCTGCCTCGCAAAGGGCAGTAGGCCTGTTGCAGTATTTCTTTCTTATGTTCTTATAAAAACCCGTACGTCACTTTTTCTGAAACAGTCAAATGGGTGATTGTTTTTTCGAATCTTAATCAATGATTATCTAACTGTATTTTCTAGTACCTATACTGCCTCAGCGTTATTTTGTTCAAGCTGCAAAATATTTTCTTTCTTAGGTATTTCATTTATCGACATTGTGATGTAATTGTTTAATTGTAATTGATAGACGACAATCTAACCTAACAAAATATAACCTAACGAGATACCTAGCCTAAAAATTTAGATTTTTGCCGCTGAAGCGGCAGGAGTATATCTGGATTTATATCTACAGTTGACTTATCTGATGCAAGCAAATTTACGAAATTTACAAAATTTACAAAATTAACCGAGTAATGTAAATGGAGGTCTTTGTTGAAAAATCCAAGTGAGAAATAGACATCAAATTTGGAAGGCTAGGTTAGGAAAGTGGAAAAAGATGAGGGAATGTAGAGAAGATATGACGAAAGAATAAACAAATGGATGGAAAAAGAGTTTGCGAGAGGGAAGGGTGATGGAGGGGCTGAGAAGACGGGGGTTGCAAGATACACCTGGTGGGAGATAGCACTTGTTTGGGTTGGTGGGGTGGACGGCAGTTATTATTTGCCGGCGACTGAGGGATCAGAGGGGAAATGAGGAATGAACGAGGAGCTTGTAAAAGACTCATGAGAATGTCAACACCGCGGAGCTTTGACAGCTGAGAGAGACGAGAGAGAGAGACGAGAGAGAGAGAGAGAGAGAGAGAGAGAGAGACGAGAGGGAGAGAGAGAGAGACGAGAGGGAGAGGGAGAGGGAGAGAGAGGGGGAAGACTAACCACCACCTATCAAGAATGAGGAACAGATCACCTCAAAATTACCTCTACCTTTCTACTACTAACAGACAGACGGACGGAGACAGTCATGACGGGGGAAATGAATATGGTCTTAATAATAAACACATGGCTAATGATTAACAATCAAGTAATGTCAGAAAAGAGAAAGGGGAAATGAAATGGGCAAGGGAAGCCCTGTTTGTCACCAAATACTGCCAGTAATGGGCGAGTAGTAACCATTGGAGCTATTGATAATCACAAGGATTATATAATAAATAAATATTCACCAATTATTATTAATAATCCAATCATCAAAAGCCGACTCTTTGACCACCATTCAGTATTAATATTATATACTGGGACGAATGATTGAGCCAATTAGTGGGTTATAACAAAGATTACTAATAATTAACTACCCACTATTCTTAATGGTTTATAATTATTGCCGTCACCCGTAAAGATTATATAAATGTATAAGCCAGTATTAAGAATTAATAGGGTCATGAATTATCAATTATCCAGCACACATGATCATAACAACCATTATAAGGAAATAAAAGTCAGCACTAAATTTATTCAGTTATAATTCCTGAACGTATATATTTTGGTAGAATTACCGACAATGTCTAAAGTAAAAGGACACAAGTGCAACTAATGTGACATTTTATTGTGACAACGTTTCGCTCTCCAGGAGCTTTGTATTGTTTGTAACGGCTTGACAAAGTTCCTGGAGAGCGAAACGTTACCACAATAAAATGTCATATTAGTTGCACTTGTGTCCTTTTACTATACATATAATCGCAGAAAACTTTGTAATATGCAATAGTTCTCATCCTCTTATTTTCCGTCACAGGATTTTCCTACAGAACTGCAAAAAAGTCATCAGTGCAAATACCCAAACCACCTATACTTAACTATAGACATAAATATTCCTAGCACTGATAAATAAAATAATTTTGTATGATATTGCAACACGATTCTACCTGAAAATCCCCACCTACATTGTTCATAAAATTTTCTCCGCCTGCAGCGTCAAGAATGACCCAGTGGTTCACCGGCGCTTTGCAATCCTCTAGGACTCGACCATGTCCTTGCACCTTACCCTCAGGAAGAGATAGTAACAGTGCCCTGTGGCCTGGACCCTCACACGGTGAGGGTCCAGGTTCGATTCTCGGCGAAGGGGTGGAAACACTGGACGTGTTTCCTTACACCGGATATATCTGTTCACCCATCAGTTAAATGGGTACCTGGGTGTTAACTGGTGTGGGTCGCATCACGGGAAAAAAAATTGACCTAATTTGCTCGAAATGCTCTGCACATCAAGCGTCTCTCTATACAGTAGTATGTCATTGATGTCAGCTAGGACTGTATACCTTGTACATGTACTTGTAGAAAATAGATATTATTATAATGGTGCCAATCCAGAGCGAGTTGCTCCACAGCCACCCTTGACCATGGCTGGGCACAGAGGCAAAAAACACTTGCTCTCCCAACATTCTATTCTCTCCTTTATTAAATGGAGGATTGAACCTCCAGCTTTCCCTGTGCTGATTGACCCACACGGGTTTAGCGCTTCACAAAAAATGTTATCTCCCTATATCCAAACCTACACAGAAATTCATAAATAACACTGAAACAGTTAATTACCAACTCCGTAACCAGTGACAAAAAAAAAAAAAAGTTCTTTTAGCACCTAAAAAGTATGTGAATACAATCTAAACTTTTAGGAACAATAAGAAACATTTTCGAACCAAAAAGTTTCTTCCTAACGTTACAAAATCATAAATATATCTCGAACTTTGTTTTATAACCATTTAAATTTTTTTCTAAACATCACTGATCCACCGCGGGGCGTGGTCATGGACCGGGCCTCGGGGGCGTTGACCCCCGAAACCCCCTCCAGGTAAGCATTAGAGAACCTTGCCAGTATATGATCATTCTTCCAAAACACAGTTCTCAAAACGCCGATCAAGAAAACAATCTTACTCTTCCCCTGACAAAGTAATTAGGCGACGTTCACTGAATCCCTCGGCGAAGCCTAACTAAAGGCGGTATGATTTTGCAACTCCTACCTATAAAAAATACTAAATTTATAATGCGTAAACAACGTCTGGGTAATAAAAATCTGGCAGCTTAGCTGCTTCTTAAAGCTAATATAATCCTGGAAGAATCTTAATGATAGTGTTTGATTCGTCACCAAAACATTGAAATGTCCTTCTAGTATTTCCCACTTATGTCTGCATGTGTAGCTATTACGTCTGTATATATATATTTATTACTTAGCAGTAAATGCGAACCAGGGTTAATGTCTGCCATGTTTTATATCAGCCATAAATATAATCTCACAAGTAAAGGCTGAATAAATCTAGCTGTTTTAAAGTTTGAGAGAATGGTCAGGTAGCGACTTTGTGCCTGTCCAGTTCCTGCTGCTCAGACAACTTATGTTCCAGATAGGGAAATCAGATCAAACAAAAATGATCCTAAATGGATGAACAATAGAATAAAACATTTCATTGGTCAAAAGAGAGGCATATATAAGCAAATCAAAACAGGAGAGGGGCAATTAAGAAATCAGTATATTCAGTTAGAGAGAAATAAAAGAGGGAATAAGAAAAGCAAAAAGAGATTATGAGGTTAAAGTTGCAAGAGAATCAAATACTAGCCCAAAAGGATTCTTTCAGGTATACAGAAGTAAGATCAGGGACAAGATAGGCCCGCTCAAAAGTTACTCGGGCCAGCTCACGGACAGTGATAAGGAAATGTGTAGATTTTTAACACATACTTCCTCTCAGTTTTTACACAGGAAGATACTAGCGATATTCCAGAAATAATAAATTATGTAGAACAGGACGATAATAAACTATGCACGATTAGGGTCACAAGTGACATGGTCCCTAGGCAAATAGATAAATTAAAACCTAACAAATCCCCAGGCCCTGATGAACTGTATGCAAGGGTTCTAAAGGAATGTAAAGAAGAGCTTAGCAAACCTTTGGTTAATCTTTTCAACATATCACTACAAACTGGCATGGTGCCAGATAAGTGGGAAATGGCAAATGTGATACCTATTTTCAAAGCAGGTGACAGGTCCTTAGCTTCGAACTATAGACCAGTAAGCCTAACCTCCATAGTGAGAAAATTTATGGAATCAATAATTGCCGAGGCAGTTCATAACCACCTTGAAAAGCATAAATTAATCAACGAATCTCAGTATGGTTTTACAAAGGGGTGTTCCTGCCTTGCGAATTTATTAACTTTTTTCACTAAGGTATTTGAGGAGGTAGATCATCGTAATGAATATGATATTGTGTATATCGACTTCAGTAAGGCTTTTGACAGGGTCACACATCAGACTGTTAAGGGAAAATTAAGGCACATGGAATAGGAGAATTTTTTTCCTGGATAGATGCGTGATTGACAAATAGGCAGCAGAGAGTTTACATAAATGGGGAGAAATCAGAGTGGGGAAGCATCACGAGCGGTGTTCCACAGGGGTCAGTGTTGGGCCCCCTGTTCACAATTTACATAAACGACATAGATGAGGGCATAAAGAGTGACATAAGCAAGTTTGCCGATGACACCAAAATAGGCCGTCGAATTCGTTCTGACGAGGACATTAGAGCATTCCAGGAAGATTTAAATGGACTGATGCAGTGGTCGGAGAAGTGGCAGATGCAGTTTAATATAGACAAATGCAATGTTCTAAATGTTGGACAGGACAATAACCATGCCACATATAAACTAAATAATGTAGATCTTAATATTACGGGTTGCAAAAAAGATTTAGGAGTTCTGGTTAGCAGTAATCTGAAACTAAGACAACAGTGCATAAGAGTTCTCAATAAAGCTAACAGAATCCTTGGCTTCATATCAAGAAGCATAAATAATAGGAGTGCTCAGGTTGTTCTTCAACTCTATATATCCTTGGTTAGGCCTCATTTAGATTATGCTCCACAGTTTTGGTCACCGTATTACAGAAGGGATATAAATGCTCTAGAAAACGTACAAAGGAGGATGACAGTTGATCCCATGTATCAGAAATCTTTCCTATGAGGACAGACTGAGGGCCCTGAATCTGCACTCTCTAGAAAGGCGTAGAATTAGGGGGATATGATTGAGGTGTATAAATGGAAGACAGGAATAAATAAAGGGGATGTAAATAGCGTGCTAAAAATATCTAGCCTAGGCAGGACTCGCAGCAATGGTTTTAAGTTGGAAAAATTCAGATTCAGGAAGGATATAGGAAAGGCACTGGTTTGGTAATAGAGTTGTGGATGAGTGGAACAAACGCCCGAGTACAGTTATAGAGGCTAAAACGTTGTGTAGTTTTAAAAATAGGTTAGATAAATACATGAGTGGGTGTGGGTGGGTGTGAGTTGGACCTGATTAGCTTGTGCTACTAGGTCAGTTGCTGTGTTCCTTCCTTAAGTGAATGTGACCTAACCTGACTTGGTTGGGGCATTTGCTTAAGCCGGTAGGAGACTTGGACCTTCCTCGCATGGGCCAGTAGGCCTTCTGCAGTGTTCCTTCTTTCTTATGTTCTTATGAGTGGTAGGTGGCGAGGATTGAGATTGAGAGGTATGAGGGGGGTAATGAGATTGATAGGGAGTGGTGGGAGATGGGGAAGTGAGAATGACTCACAAGAACTACGAAATAATGTGGTAATAAACGATTTATTAATAAGCTGGCGTTCTTTACTTCACAATATCTTCCCTGAGGCTTTGTGACGATCTTTCATGTTGTCTCTCTCCACAGTGGACGGGGCATGGTCGTCGTGGTCATCGTGGACGTCGTGCAGCAGTCGTTGCGGTCGTGGGACACAGCGTCGCAGCCGCACCTGCTCAGCACCGACGCCCCTCAACGGTGGAGCTGCATGCCAGGGTCTTGCTGTGCAGAGGAACGATTGCTCTCATCTGTGCCCTGGTACGTGGCTTTATGCTTGATCATGTAAGCGGTTAATTACGTGACTCGGTACTTTAACTTGCGCGTGGTTCAGTACTTGGCCCTGTACGTAGATCCTTACCTGGCGTTGTACGTGGCCAGTTCCTGGCCCTTTACGTGGCAAATTCCTGACCTAGCCTCTTGTTCCCACTCAATTCTCTCATCTTTCCACTTAGCCCCCCTTTCCTAACAAGTAGACTGAACTAAAAATAAATGCTTGGCAGTGATAATTTTAATTTACAAGAAGTTACGTTGTGATCCCATTGTCAATACATTTCATACCATAAGAGTGACTAGCTGCTTGGCGAAGCATTTTGAAGGATTGTCTGATGACCAGCAGAGTCTGGTCCCGAGTCCCTCACCTGAAGCGCCAACATCTACCTACTCAACTCTCATTATACTCAGTCTCATTGTCAAGTAGTTGTGTCGTTCTTGTAAGTGATCATGTGAGTGTCGTTGTATGTTCTCTAGCTTTGTGTGAATTAAGTACCCTTGTATTGTTCAATAGTAAGAATTATCTTTATGTATATTTTCATTTCTTAAAACAGAAAGTTCGCATCATCAGCACCCATATAGTTAATGACGTCTGCTCCTCCCCATCCCCCCAACACTTCTTACAAACTAACTACTAATTGATTCCCTCATCCCCTACTTTTATAAGGCTTCTTCCCTAACTAAACAGAGAAGTTTGTCGCCGCCCTTCCCTCCCCTCCCCCTTGTAGCCAGAGTGGTTTTGTCTGCTTCCAATCCTGGCTCAGTTACTAACCCGCTCGTCTTTGTCCTCTCCACCCCCGTGTGTTGCCGACGACCGTCAGGAGGTGACTGTCAAGATGAACCATGCGAGGAGGGTGAGTTGTTTAGGTCTCATTTGATAACCCCCCTTTCACTCCCTCCCTTATCCCTTTTCTCCACCCCCTGCCCCCTACACGTAGTAAATTCCGCCACCACGCCTGTTTCTTTAGACCTTCTTTAGTCACCGCTTTAAAGAAAATGGTTTACGTTTTCTGTTTTAATCCTCGAGAATGCCCATAGTAACTTTCCCCTCGCCATATACTGTCTGTATATTTAAAAAAAAATATCGCCTTATTATTGCTTCCTTGTATGATTCTCACTTTAGAGTTTTATTTTAGTAAATAAAAGACTTGTCACCGCCCCTTCGCCCTCACCACCTTCATACAAGCAAAAAAAAAAAAAAAAAATTAAGAAGCACCACTCGCACGGTCTATCTCTTCTGTCTTGTGCACCTGTTTGTCTTATATAATATTTCCCGAGATGTTTACTGGTTCATTACCTTCATAATCCAGTATTTGCTTGAAGTTGCTCCCACGCATTGAACCTACATTTGTCTTCCACTTGCACAGTTTCTTCCACTTGTTGCTATCAGTGTTTAACTGTAGCAGCAGGTTTTAATGTTACTGTAAGCTGAGTAAAGTCTTGACTTAACTCTATCATATATGTAGTCTTGTCCAATTTCGACCTCCCTTCATAATGACACTCGCCTTCATTCATATATTTCTATCACAGTTTGTACACTTAACATTAAAATCGCGAATATTTCCACAAACGAATACAACTTTTCAAGTGTGTAGTCCATAGGCTTCTAAGCCCCCATTAACCAACTACCCATCTTTACAATGTTAAGAGGTTTAAACACCTCGCTGGTTACTGTTACATACAATGCTATCATAATATGTTTGAATGAAACATTTTTTTGGGCACATATGATGAGATCAGTGGTATGTAATACTGAGGTGCCAGATCAACAAGGCTGTGATGGATATGTGGGTCTGTGGGCTACCAACAGCAACAGTCTGGTTGACCAGGCAAGCACCAGACGAGCCTGGACATGGCTGGGCTTCGGAAGTAGAAAAAACTCTCGAAACCCTCAAAGCCTCAAAGGTATCGTGACTTTAGGAACAACAGATCTCTGATTGTTCCTCCTTCAGTGCCTACCGTCTGGGCTCCGCAACTCGCACTTAAATTAGGGATCTTAAATTAAAAACACATGGTTCCTAAATAATTACTAGGAAAATAAAATTGAGTAAATTGGCAAGGTGTGGACTGCATGAAAATTATTAAGTGACTGTGTGACATAACTATATATATATATATATATATATATATATATATATATATATATATATATATATATATATATATATATATATATATCTATATATATATTTATTTATTAACGATTATGCATTACAGTGGTCTAGTTACATTGTGAGGAACATAAATGCAAAACATATGAATTACTTACCAAGGTGATATATCCTAACGCCTGCTAACAGTAAGGCATACTAAATATTAACCAATACTAGCTACCGTATCTGTTTTATGGAGTCGAATACACATTGGGAGGCGTACATTAAACTGGATGATGAATGTGACAGGTAATATGGCGTCACATTCTGCTATCTCCTCCTGGGTTCCATCATATCATCATTTTATTGATAGTTGTATTAAATATTTGGACACTTCCAGATGCACTGCCTCATCGTTTATCCCGACGTTACAATACTCGGCCGATATTATCTCTATCGGCTCCGATTACACTGGATTAAATGCCCACAAATTCCGGTCCGTTCTTCTATTACGCCATGTTCGATGTTCTCCAAACGATTATATTATACACATATATTTAATTATATTCAGTGACATTTCCAGGTGTGTGGCACATTTTTCTTTATCAGAATATTAGTTTTTTCCAACACTATAACAATTACGCTTTACTTAATTAACTGATTGCCATAAATAAATCATAGTTGATGTTGGTTCCCCTGTGTAGTATCATCTTTTAAGTCACATCAACACTAAACACCAACACTACGTTATATTAACATTATTATATCCTTCAATTATTACACAAATTAAAGGAAAATTATCAAAATTCTCCACAGGTATACTGACAGGTTGCTGAATAAGATACACGTGCAACATTGTAGGCTGCACCTCTAACGTTATTCAACTGGCAATCCAGAACTGTGAAGAACTGGAAATTGTTCCGGAAGGGAGTAGTAGCTTGTGTTTCTGGTTTAAGATTAAAAGGTAGATGTTTACCTTTGAATACCTTGGAAGGCTGTCGTGAGTTTTCCTGCTCTCGCTGCCCGTCCCTGGGCCAGGTCCAGGTGTTTATTAGCTAGTCAAGGAAAAACCAGACACAGGTATTGAAGATGACCTGTTCAGTAGTGCGGGACCTGTGTCTAGGATGCGACAAGAAGTTAATAAGTCATATGGTTGAAACTTAACATATCTGTATTGACAAAACGTTTTGCCTGCGCTTCAAGATGAATCAGTCAAATACAGGGATGAATTACGATCTTGGAGACAGTAGGAGAAGATCAGAGGAATTTTGAAGTAATAAATCCCTCAGCCTTGATGGAGGAAAATCAGTCATTTTAACAAAAAGAAAACCTTGACCATAAAATCTTACCTTAGGCACAACTCGCAGAAATGAACTCTCGACACCAGTCGAGTGAATTCGTTTTTTTTTTTTCTCTCCAACCAAACCTCAGTCTAACAAGTATCACTTCTTTAAGTCAGCTGACTTAATCATGATCAACTTTTTGACTTACAACACATAATTATAATCCACCGGGATCTTTGCGTTTCGCTGGAGAGTTGTCCTTCACCTCCATGCCGTCAGCCCATTTGCCTCTGACAAAATTGTGATGGAGTGAGTGATGATGACAGTGTTTCTTCTTTTTTGGGTCACCCTGATTAGGTGGGAAATGGCCGATGTTATATATATATACAGTGGTCCCTCGTTGTTCGTAATTAATCCGTTCCTGGAGCCGTTACTATAAACGAAATTTACGATTTACGAATCAATTTTCCCCATAAGAAATAATGTAAATACAATTAATCCGTTCCTGACACCCAGAAGTATTAAAACAACAAAAAAAATTTAACATGAAATATACATGTAGTACATAAACAATACAATGGGAAATGATGAATGAAACATTAACAGCGTAACACTAACCTTTATTGGAGATTCTTCTTAGTGTATGGGAGACTGGAGGAGGAGAGAGAGTGGATTGTTTATAGTTTGGAAGGGGAATCCCCTTCCATCAACACCTCAGGTACCATTTGCTTTTCTGGGGTTGCTTCTCTTCTCTGTTTCTTAATGCCACTAGGACCACCTTGAGAGTCACTGGAGTCCTGTCTCACAAAATAACTGTGGAGAGAGCTCTGTTTCTGGCGTCTCTTTAACGCTTCCCTAAAATGGCCCAAGACTTTGTCACTGTACATGTTGCCAACCTGGCTTGCAACAACCTTGTTAGGGTGATGTTTCTCCATAAAGCTTTCCATCTTACCCCACATAGTAAAAATCTCTCTAATTTCTGAAGAAGGCACCTTCTTCCATCTCTCTTCTTCCTCCTCTGCAGCAAGATTCTGAGCTGCGATGTGTTGCTCTTCCTGCTGAAGCTCTTGCAGCTCCTCAGTGGTGAGCTCTTCATTGTGGTCTTCAATCAATTCTTCCACATCCTCCAAACTCACATCCAACCCCATGGAACTCCCCAGTGCCACAATTGATTTTACAACAGACATAGGCTCATTAGGGTCAGTCCCAAATTCTTCAAAATCTCTCTTGTCGACACAATCTGGCCACAGTTTTCTCCAGGCAGAGTTCAAAGTCCTGGTAGTCACTCCCTCCCAAGCCATACCTATAAGGGTTATGCAGTGGAGAATGCTGAAGTGTTCTCTCCAAAATTCCCTTAGGGTCAAGTGAGTGTCTGTGGTCACAGTCAAGCACCTGTGAAACATTGCTTTTGTGTAGAGTTTTTTAAAGTTTGCAATAACCTGCTGGTCCATGGG
>NW_027197417.1:52500-61942 GCF_038502225.1 Cherax quadricarinatus
TTTATGGATTTAGAAAAGGCTTATGATAGAGTGGATAGAGGAGCAATGTGGCAGATGTTGCAAGTATATGGAATAGGTGGTAAGTTATTAAATGCTGTAAAGAGTTTTTATGAGGATAGTGAGGCTCAGGTTAGGGTGTGTGTAGAAGAGGGAGACTGCTTCCCGGTAAAAGTAGGTCTTAGACAGGGATGTGTAATGTCACCATGGTTGTTTAATATATTTATAGATGGGGTTGTAAAGGAAGTAAATGCTAGGGTGTTCGGGAGGGAGGGGTGGGATTAGAAATTTTGGGAATCAAATTCAAAATGGGAATTGACACAGTTACTTTTTGCTGATGATACTGTGCTTATGGGAGATTCTAAGAAAAATTGCAAAGGTTAGTGGATGAGTTTGGGAATGTGTGTGTAATGGTAGAAAGTTGAAAGTGAACATAGAAAGAGTAAGGTGATGAGGGTGTCAAATGATTTAGATAAAGAAAAATTGGATATCAAATTGGGGAGGAGGAGTATGGAAGAAGTGAATGTTTTCAGATACTTGGGAGTTGACGTGTCGGCGGATGGATTTATGAAGGATGAGGTTAATCATAGAATTGATGAGGGAAAAAAGGTGTGGTGCGTTGAGGTATATGTGAGTCAAAAACGTTATCTATGGAGGCAAAGAAGGAATGTATGAAAGTATAGTAGTACCAACACTCTTATATGGGTGTGAAGCTTGGGTGGTAAATGCAGCGCGAGGAGACGGTTGGAGGCAGTGGAGATGTCCTGTTTAAGGGCAATGTGTGGTGTAAATATTATGCAGAAAATTTGGAGTGTGGAAATTGGGAGAAGGTGTGGAGTTAATAAAAGTATTAGTCAGAGGGGCAGAAGAGGGGTTGTTGAGGTGGTTTGGTCATTTAGAGAGAATGGATCAAAGTAGAATGACATGGAAATCATATAAATCTATAAGGGAAGGAAGGCGGGGTAGGGGTCGTCCTCGAAAGGGTTGGAGAGAGGGGTAAAGGAGGTTTTGTGGGCAGGGGCTTGGACTTCCAGCAAGCGTGCGTGAGCGTGTTAGATAGGAGGTGAATGGAGACGAATGGTACTTGGGACCTGACGATCTGTTGGAGTGTGAGCAGGGTAATATTTAGTGAAGGGATTCAGGGGAAAGCCGGTTATTTTCATATAGTCGGACTTGAGTCCTGGAAATGGGAAGTACAATGCCTGCACTTTAAAGGAGGGTTTGGGATATTGGCAGTTTGGAGGGATATGTTGTGTATCTTTATATGTGTATGCTTCTAGACTGTTGTATTGTGAGCACCTCTGCAAAAACAGTGATAATGTGCGAGTGTGGTGAAAGTTGAATGATGATGAAAGTATTTTCTTTTTTGGGGATTTTCTTTCTTTTTGGGTCACCCTGCCTCGGTGGGAGACGGCCGACTTGTTGAAAAAAAAAAAAATATATATATATATATATATATATATATATATATATATATATATATATATATTATATATATATATAATGTCACTAGCACTATCAGAACTACGCCTGTTACCTCCCATTCCCACAGCCCGACATGAGGACACTTCTGAAAATTCAAGAACCTGTGAGAGGCTGACATTCTTGTGAGAGAGATTAGTGTGACCGTCAGAACTATGTCTGGGAGAACACTGTTTTTGAGGGGAACCGTAAAAGACATTTCTGGAAGATGACTGTTTTTTATGAAGCCTCTAAAAGTTAGGAAGAAAGAGACTAAAAGCCGAGTCAAGAAGAATACTGTATTTATGGGAAATTCTAAAAGCTGGATCAGGGAGAATAATTTAAAGGGGACTCTAAAAACTAGGTCTATGAGAATTCTGAATTTTAAGGAAAACTGAAATATGCAAGTCAAATAATTATTTAGGAAATGTCAAATTATTTTGTACTAAAACAATATTATTTTATTTTAATTAGTGTTGATGTGGAAATGTGAAAGGTAAAAAAAAAATTCTGATATACAAACTTTGTAAACCATTTTATAAGCAATTGCATCTTTTATTTCTGAGCAATTCATATAAAAAATTTGGCAGTTGACATGAACGATCCTGGACACTATATAAAAATTTCTGGACATTTTACATACACATTTTTAGACACTATATAAGCATTTCTGGACACTACATGCTTATCACTTCATATATCTGGGTAAGTAAACAATAGTTATTGCAGTACTAAGGTCTTCTCTCACACTCAGAGGCAGCCACACACTAACACCAGTACTGTTGCTGCAAACCTTCTCCCACTGACAGCAACGCTACACACTTGAGCCTAGTTGCCCTCTAGCCTCCATATGCCAGCGTATTTAAGAGGCACGTAAGTACCCAGGGGTACTTACGTACTTACGTGCCTCTTAAGACGTTATTGCTGCTGTCAATTTTACCCTTCGTCTTCCATCTCTCCTTATATTTCCTCTTTGTCTTCCACCTATTATTTCATTTCCTCCTTTGTCTAGCCCTTTAAAGGCTGGCTGGGTTGTCTCTTTCACAAACTAGCCTCTCCTTGCTATTCTGTAGTGACTCTTCGCTTCTATCCAGTACTGGATAATGCCATATCTAGATAGTTCTTTCCAGATACTCCTTTCTGGGCAATTATATCTAAATTATTCGGTTCTTTAAATTTCCTTTTGGACATATTCCGTAAAGTCTTTTCTCTAATGTTCCTCTCTCCAGTGTTTCTTTGCTCTTCCCCATTCTTTTATATATTTTTTCCGATTCGCCCACAAACATCCACTGCCTATTCCCTATTCAACGAATTTAAAAACAAACGCGCGTGCACACACACACACACACACACACACACACACACACACACACACACACACACACACACACACACACACACACACCACACACACACCACACACACACCACACACACACCACACACACACACACACACACACACACACACACTCACACACACACACACACACACACACACACACACACACACACACACACACACACACACACACACACACACACACACACACACACAACGTCTAAAACGGTCGTATCTAACATTTTACTCTTATCCTCCCCACCTCTCTTCCCCTCGATTGTCGCCGCCTCCTCTTCCTCCTCCACCCCATCTATCTCTCCCTTCTCCTCCCCCCATCTATCTCTCCCTTCTCCTCCCCCCACTATTCCTCTTCCTCCACGACCATCTCTTCCTCCTCCACCATCTTGCCCTCCTATAGCAGTGGATGGGTCGTGGGCGTCGTGGTCGTCATGGTCGACCTGTGGTCCTGACTGCCGCCACCACCGTCAGAGGTCGTGTTCAGCACCGTCACCCCAGCACGGAGGTCGTTATTGTTCCGGTGACGACTTCACTTCCTTCAACTGTACCGGAGGCATGTGCCGCAGTGAGTACCTCCCGTTGTTACCAGTTGTCACTGTTATCTGTTGTCTCCTATTACCCGTTGTCACTGTCTACTATGCCGGAGGGATGTGCCGCAGTATCTCTCGTTGTTAAATCTGAGCAGTGCTCCGTTGCGAGTGGCCTAAATTAAAAGTCCTGCATCTCTGTCCTCCCGTTTTCAGCCTAAATAATAGTTATTTCCTCTTTCGTTAAAGAAATGGGCTTTCAAGTGTGCAACTGGAATTCTTTCCCCTTTGCCTGCGCCTGTTATAGGCTAATTGATGCTAATTTTGATGAGTTTGGTCTAAGCAGTGTGTTACTAAGCCTTCCTGGATGTGAGTACTGTGTCCTGATCAGACTGGATCCTAGGAAGGGTGGGTTTAAATTGTCCATAGACAATATATGCACAGTGGGCGGCTCGCAGTTATTCTGCATTGTTACCTAGCAAACACACTCGAAACTCATCAGACACATCAAAGGTATATCAGAGATGGTGGAAGTGGGGAAGAAAGATGTGCGAATGGATCAAAAGTGTTTAGGGATGAATTGAAAGGTGCGCTAGGATGGATGTAATGGTGTTGTGATGAAAGTGAAAATGTATTGAGATGGATGAAAAGGCGTATATGGCTGCATGGAAAAGTGTATATGTATGAATAAAAGGGGAAGGGGAGAAGGGGCAGGTCTGGTTTCTTATAGACTAGTAAGTATATGCTGTGAAGGAGTACATTGCAGTAGGTTTGGACAATACACAAATGGGATGCGACACGTGATGATACATAGGCTTGACACATATTCCGTAAAGAGTCCTGATGGATTCATTAAGAGCTTAGTGAATGTTCATTATTATTATTATAATCAAAAAGAAGCGCTAAGCCACAAGGAGTGAATGTTCAGAGATTGAGTTGTGCTTCTTCAGCGATATGCTCTGTGTGATGTTCATTGCCAGATGTTACTGGATTCTTCGAGGTAAGTAACCTACCATGAATATGTCCTAAGATGACCCGTTCAGTGGTAGGACTGACAATGTGCTGTGTTGGAGCTACTGATCCTCAAGCAGGCCACGACCGCTGAATTAACCATCACACTCAGTGGTCCTAGTACCCCAGATACTTTTCTTTCGTCGATATTTGTAGTTTCTCTTTTGACAGTTTATGTATTCGTAGTTTGTGTTGACAATCCGTTTACTTGTAGTTTTTCTGTTCGCAGTATGTGTATTTGTTTCTTTGTTTCATCTGTGTATTTGCAGTTTCTCTGCTTAGTCTGTATGTTTGAATTCATGCATGTAAATTGCCTTTACTACCGCTTCCTACTGCCTTCCATTCACTCACTGCTTTCATGCTGAAGAAAAACCTCAATTTTTTTTGGCCGATTTAAATTTTTATTAGGTTTTTATATTCCTATTGAAATCTCGCTTTCAAAAAGTTAATTTTTATCCTCCTTGTCTTTACCTCTGACCATCTTATATGTAGTGACCAAGTCTTCGCTCAACCTGTTGGCAAATTTTCTTGGAGGGCTCCAAACAGCCAGGGATCTGTTGGTAATCCTCCGTATGTAAGAAGGGAGACATTTCGAAATTCTGTTTGGATCAACGTGGGTATGATAGTCGACGTTCTTGACTGTGGGATTCAAAACAAAAAAAGATTTCTTATTGCTGACGTCAGTTTAGAGACGGAACTGAGATGTGCGTCCACTTTAGATAGTCAGCCAACATTTTTGCAACTTGTCAGACAAAAGAATTTTCAAAAATTTCAACAAATTTTCTCGTGCTTGCTTCTAAAGCAGTTGTAACTAGTCAAAATTTGCATATTCTGAATAAACTTGTTCAAACATGTTATTATAATTATTTTTTAGTTTTCAGTTGAGCAACATAATTTCTCAATTTTTGCAAGGTGTGGTGAATTTCACTCTTTCTTTCGCCACATCTACGAGTGCATTTAAAATTAAATTGCCCACTTATGTCCTAGATTATCCATGTTGTATAGCCTTTTACAATATTCTCTCTTCATTCTCGTGTAGCAACACAGCCAGTGGTGGGAAATCACACAGGCAATCTCGCTTAATCAACGGGGTCGTTCCTTTCTCACAAGTCTAATTTCACCACGTCTTTCACCCTCAGGTCACCAGGTCTTTTTATGTCTCGGGAGTGAATGATCTGAGATCGTTATCTAGGTGGTCGGGAGAGGGAAGGAGAGAGTCGGCATCTTATCCCTGAGGTTCTTCCAAATATGTTGGTGCCTGTGAAGCGTGTGTATGGAAGACCCTGGCCTCCCTCCAGGAACCATAGGACAAATTCGGAGCCTTAGGACCGAAAATGGTACTGGCCTGGTAGTTGTGAAGGGCTCTGGAGGACGGGGGATTGGCTTCCAACGTTTAAAATATAGATGTCGGGCAACTCTGGTGGTTTACTGTTGATGGTCGAGGTGGGGTTAGGGGGGGGGGAGAGGTATTGAAGTGATTACCTGGCTTTTGGAGGCCTGTGGAGACAATGATCCTGGAACTATTAACAGGTTAGTATAGTCGCCATCGTGACTCATGAAATGAAAATTAGACACATGTGCAGCATCTGGATATCTTTATTGTAGACGTTTCGCCATCCAGTGGCTTTATCAATACTAATTTAACGACATAATCTGAAGACAGTAGAACTACATACAGAAGATGAGGTAATCAGTCCCTCAACCGTGGAGTTGGTGTGAAGAACACCGTAGTAGTGAAGAATCTGGAGCACAGGCAAGAAAGCTGACGTTTATATACTGGCGTCAGGTGGTGAGGGACGAGTAGCAGACGAAGTCATTGTAGGCGGGATTCCCCATTGTAAGTGGGTCATACCCAAGGGACGGGTTTATAGTATTGAAGGTTGTGGAGATGTAGTCTGAACTAAGAGTCCATGATGCTGTAGTGTCCTTGAATTTGTATTGATAAAGCACTGGATGACGAAAAATCTACAATAGATACCCAGATGTTGCACATGTCTAATTTTCATCTTGTCAGTATTGTAAGCCGTTCACGTGCACTCAAGAAATCGTAATAACACAGTTGCAAACTGGCTCGTGAGTTTTAGGACTCTCCTACTATTGCTCCAAGCCCTACCTGTTCTGTGATTTAGTAGCAACGTTAATATGACCTCGCTTACCTTTGGACAGCAGTCTCTTGCCTCTTGCTTATAGTACGTAAGTGTGTACTCGAGGATTTGTGCTCTCAGGTAAGAGGAGACGGGTGGCGTCGCTGACCATTAGTACTGGGTTATTGCTTAACGAGTACTATCATATCTGACGCAGCATAACATCTTCCTTCCTCGCCTTCATTCTATCTGGGATGTCTCCTGAGAGATTCTGACTTCTTTGCTTATGTTATTTTATTCGTCAGAGAAAAAACTCCAATGCGGATTTTTGTCTGTGGTTCCGGTCCTGTGTCCAAGGCACGGCAAGACGACACAAAGTTGGGCATTTGATGCTTATGGTGGACTTATCCCGACTTAATCGTGCTGAATACCACATGATTTATCTATGCTGAGCTTTTCCTAATGAACTTACTGTCTCCATACAGTTTCACACAAAAACTTCCAATTTGATTTAGTAAGACTGTTTACGCAGTATTATCTTTCACCCAGTAATCCCCTTCCTTCTTCCTAATGGTGCTTTTAATCACTCGTGACCTCCCTGTTACTCTAACAAGTTGACGTTTCGCTATTCAACATCCCATCTTAGAGAATTTCAAACCTACACCGTTTCCCATGCTTGTATGTCTACGCGTGTTGCAGCTGAAGGCTCCAGTTTCATTAACTTGAACATAAGCCTGAGGATTAAAATTGTATTTTTCTAGCCTTATTGCCTATCCTGGTTGCACCAAACTCCCTTATGCACGGAGCGAGGACGCTGAGAAGTCGGGCTCCCCTGCACTGTACACAGTCTGCCAAGTCTCTTGAAATATCATTTATATCACGAACAGTAGTTGCACTAGAAATGATTCATGGAGAATTCCAACCTGGTTTTTCTTGACTTTATTGTTACTCTATCTTCTCTTCACGCACTCCTTGCTATTCCTTTCACCCCTGCTTGTTCTTCTAGTTTCTGGACGAGTCACTTGTGTACTACATTGTCAAATTATTTTTCCAGTCAAAGATGCAATGCGCTCATCTGTGTGTCCCTTGTTGCAGAATTCGAGTTGGTTCGTGAGACAAGATCTCCCATACCTAAATTTGTGTTGGTTTTCTTCGACGAAGTTCCACTTCTCCACAGTGCTCCAGTATCTTCAGAGTTTGTCATTGATTTTGTCACTATGTATGTCAGTGGTAGCGGCCTCTAATTTAGTGCCTCATGCAGCGCGCGTGTGTGTGGGGAGGGGGAGGGGATTAGGTTAGGGGATAATGGAAACCTGGCCTCAGGCCTTACTGCGAGAGTAGAACAACCCTCGAAATCGCTCACAGGTTTTACAGAATTTAGCTTAATTTGCAGACGACGGTAGATGTCGCCATCTGGTGAATGCTAAACTCTTTGTCTCTCCTGCAGGTGGGCGAGGTTCCTCCGTCAAGATGTATGGAGACAAGAGCACAACAGAGGAAGGTAAGGAATGGTTGAACCGTTTGGAGTTCCTCTCATGGCATTACAATGTTTCATGGATGATAATTCCCATTTGAGTGATGTGTCTCTGACGGGTTTCTAGGGTTCTACCCCCTCAGCCCTACCTGAGGGTCAGGCTTCCCTATTGACTGCCTGGTCAACCAAGCAGTTGCTACTAGCCATCACAACCTGGCTGTTCAAGCCTTTAAAGTAGGTGGTGGTGAAGGTTACTCGTGATGTTTCGGTAATTCTTGTATCTGCTGGTCGTGGAACACAGATGTTGACGTGTCAACATTGTGCATATAACACTGGGTGTATATACTATGTATAGCACTGGTGTATGTAGCACTGGTTTTGTTTTATACTGTTTCCCGTATCTCTCACTTCAGTAAGTTACAGTAGTATGAAGTTTGAGGACCTGGCCTGTATGGGTCCCATTTTTATTTTAGTGCCCCTTTAGGTGGGGACAGAGTATTTAATGTTTTATTGTGGTGCTCCTTTACGTGGGGGCGGTATATTGAAAGCTTTATTGTAGTTCCCCTTTAGGTGGGGGCGGGGTAGTGAAAGCTTCAGATAGTGGGGTATCTCAGCAGTCCTCGTGGAGAGAAATATATGGTGACTTCCCTGCTGGATACGGTGACTGATTCTCCTGTAATAAGCGTTAGAAAAAGCATTGGGTTATCCTGTGCCTTTAAAAATCTCCCCCCCCCTCACAAGAATTATCTTTACTCTTCTACCTATTCCACTCTCTCCTTCCTTGTCTCCCGCATTCTATCTCCTCACCTGTCTGTCGTATCCCTCCTTTTCTCTACCTATTTACATACCTCTCCACCCATACCATCCTCCCCATTACCAACTTCCATCTGGCTCTACCTTTTTTTTTTCCCCTCCGGCGCCTCTTCCCTATTTCCTCCACTTGTTTCAGCCACTTAGTCTTATCCTTCCCTCCTTTCCTTATGTCCACCTCCGAGACTGGATTTCCTAAGTGACAGTAACTCCAGCGTTGGTGGAACGATATCTTTAAAGTTGCCGTAACTAGTGAAACCATAGTGAAATGCATGACGATATTCTCATAGCCTGTCTGGTTATGTGTGGTGGAATATGGCAGGGAAGATGCTAGCTTTTGTTCCCTTTGTGTAACTGTCATTGAGAGTTGGAAAGCTGTGTACCACTAAAGAACCTAATTTTTTTTTAAATTAAAAAAAGAAAACATCTTTCCATGCACCCCTCTTTCATTTTATCAAATCCGTTTCTTCCCTTCAAACACTGCCTCTTCTCTCCTCTCCAAGCACCTCTCTCGTTTCTGCCTATCTTTCCTCTGTAACTCTTTCATCTCTCTTCCTCGTTCTCCCCCCCTCTCTCTGTCTGTCTCTTTCTCTCTCTTTCTCCACTACTTCTTCCCTCTCCTCTCTACCTCTTTCATATCCTCTGTCTCTTCCTTCTCTGTCTTTAATCTCCTGTGCCCATTTCTCTCTCCTCTGTTCCTCTTTCATCTCTTCTCTGCCT
>NW_027197418.1:0-61935 GCF_038502225.1 Cherax quadricarinatus
CAGTGAGGAATGTGGGTAAGTCTGCCAATGTTCCTTCACGAGACTCCTACATAGTTTCACAACTTCAACTGGTTGGCTTATGATTGGCATAACAAGGGAGGCCCCGCATCTGGTTTGTTGGTCGGGAGCGCATAGCTATGTAGGTGTGTGACACCAGCCGAATAAAATATAGCATATTCTTAGCATGCCACAGATACTGCACCTCACAAAAGACTGGGTCAAAAACTTGAGGTGCGAACAGGAATAATAGGGAATGTACTCTTGTGGATCAAAGAGTACCTTACTGAAAGGAAATAGTGATTGTCCGAAAAGAGATGTTAAAATCTGGAAGAATGACGAGCGTAGTTCTGCAGTAATCAGCATTAAGTCCAGTTCTGTTTCGGATATTTGAGTGATATACCAAATGGGATTGAGGTTAATGCATATCTATTGCTGATTCTTTATCACTGATACGTATGAAGACAAGAAAACGTTATCAATGAACATTAATGAATGAATATTAATAAACACAGCACGTCACAAACATTTGCTTCAGAATCCTTTTACAAATCACAAAAAGGGACATCCAAAAAACAAACACGCTGGTATTCGTATTGTCACAAACAAAAACAGAAGAAAACACATATATGGTACTGGTGTTATTGCCTAAAGAAGGAAATCCACTAAAGCGGTAAATAAAAAACATGATAATCCTTCCATCTTGGGCAAACCTAGCCAATAAATGTTTAAGTTCACCTTCCTCTTCAAGAGGAACATTTACTGTCTTCATAAAAACAGATTAACTTCCGAAAATCAGTTGATGTTGATATTCCTCAAATTAAGTTTAGGAATTTTAGGTATTATTTTAGGAGTTGAGTCCCTTTAAGATGTTGCCTGAATTTACTTTTTTTTTTCCTTCCTCTTGCTATTTAAATTCGTTTTGCGCTTAAGTCGAGAACGCCTCACCCATTTGGCTTCAAATTTTTAACACTTGTGTACGGAAAAAGAGGACTAAATTATAGGAATAATAGGCTTGTTTAGACGCCCAACATTCTGGTTTGGCTCAGAAAACAAAAAATGAAGCGTCAGTGGCCGAGATTCAAACGTTCAAAAAACGTATCTAAAAATCATGACGACGACGGACGGAAATTTAAAAGTGTAGATGCACATCTGAGAGTTTTACATGTAAAATACTAGGAAATTTTAAATCACGTTAAATATATTTCAATTTACCTCTTCTGAATGGCTTCAAAATTTAAAGGATGATGCATCTTAAGAGTCATGCTAGCACCTATTAAGGAAGCTTTTTTTTTTTTTTTTTTGATTTAGTAAATTAAAAAAATCTTGGAATCATTAACAATCGTGTCGTAACTGGAGAATGTTTCGTCTGGTCGGCTTCACATTGTTACCACTGGAATGGTTTCCTGAAAATAAGATCTACACTGCCACTGGGCGGCAAAAGTCACAATTTCCCAATTCTATTAAATAAATAGTGTGGAAAATTTTTATAATTTTCCTGTAATTTGAAGGGATAATAGTGTTTATATAATATTATTGATGTGTATCTTTAATGTATCTTACAGTAATCAACTAATTAAGTAAAATTTAATTGTTATATTAGAAAAATTAATATACAAATAAAGAAAATGTATTACACACCTGGAAATATCACTGGATTTAATTAACTGTTTGTGTAAAAGATAAAGGTTTAGTGAGGGGAAGCCGGAATATAGCGTAGTGTGTATATTGTACTAATGAGAGGTCTGTCTACCTGGAGTTTACCTGGAAGGCATTCTGGGGATCAACGTCCCCCGCGGCCCGGTCCACGACCAGACCTCTCGGTGGATCAGGGCCTAATCAGCGAGGCTGTTACTGCTGGCCGCACGTAGTCCAAAGTAGAACCACAGCCCGGCTGATGCAGGTACTGACTTTACCAGGGGTCTATTGGTAATTCCCTTATGGCTGGTGGGAGGCTGTTGAACAATCTTGGGTCACGGATACTTATTGTCTTTTCTCTTAGTGTATTAATGCGCCCCTACTTTTCATCGGGGTATGTTGTATCACCTGCCAAGTATTTTGCTTTCGTGAGAATGATTTGTGTGTGCAGATTAGGGACCAGTCCTCTAAGATTTTCAGGTGTAGATTATGATGCATCTTTCTCGCCTGCGTTCCAGTGAGTACAAGTCAAGTGCTTCCAAGTGTTCCCAGTAGTTAAGGTGTTTGATGGAACTTATATGTGCAGTAAAGGTTTCTTGTACATTGTCTACATTTGCAATTTCACCTGCCTTAAATGGAGAGAACAAGTGATTTAAAAAGGATCACCACTGGTTTAGCATCTCTTGTCTTGAGTGTTCTCATTATCCGTCCTATCAGTTTCCTCGCAGATGTGATAGTGGCACTGTTGTGATCCTTGAAGGTGTGATCCTCAGACATTACCAGTCCCAGGTGGTACTGTCTGAGGATCATTACTTTTCCGCTCTATTGCGTGATAAGAGTTTGTAGTATACTCAGTCCTATTATTTCCTCCATTTTTCCATAACGGAGTAGATAGAATTTATCTTCATTGAAAATCATATTGTTCTCTGTTGGCCACTGGAAAACTTGGTAGTGTAATTAATCGCGGATCATCGGGGCCGATAGAAACATTATCGATCGAATTTTATAGTGACAGAATAAAGGAAGTGAAAATGCATGTGGGAGTGTTCAGGACGCCGTCGGGCAAATTTCCGCGCGCGCTCACCGAAAAATCGAAAAAATATGGAAATTGAGTTATATATATTGAAAAATAGCTCAACTCTTTGGCAACACAATGGTACCAGAATGAATGTTCTACGACGTTTCTACAAGAAATTATAGTCATTTATATCAGGTATGGTGACGGCGATGTTGGTAGCGAGTCTGCTCACAGCCTATATATTTTTTGGAGTTATTTTCTTGTTTTTTATCGCCTTTATCGCCTATTCTTTCTAATATAATAACTGACTATTTGGCATCATAAAACAGTAGGCGGGACTTATCCTCAGACTGAGCGACAGCTGGGAACCAGATGGGAACGCTCAGCAGTGTTCCCGCGCCCGAGGTGCCAGCCAGGAATCGCCCATTATTACGCTTATATCAGCTTATATATAAACTCTACGGCTTATTTGTCTATCAGAATTGATCTAATATGATATAATAAACACTCTAAATAACATACAAACATGTTATATACTCTAGACTGAATAAAATAGGCCATAATATGGCCCAGAGATTATCGGGAATATCTCGATATAAAAGTGTAACTGGTCACCCTGTCGTCTCTGAGTAAGAGAAAACGGTATTTAGAGGCTAACTGCAATAGAACATCAGTTTACTAAGAAATACACCCAAACAAACGCGATTTTCGCGAAAAAAATTTTTTTTTTTGAGACGGGGGCCGGCCGGCGCTCCCGGCCGATATCTCGGAAGTAACTTATTCACCTAAAGTCGAAACTTCTCGCTTTATTACTGAATTAAATGGAATATACTACTCACAAAAGTTGTAGAATAATGATTTCTCTTTTTTTCTGTGACCAAATTTTGGAAATATTCCAAATACTTTGGGAGTTATGTGGGAGTAAAGGGCAGATGTTTTTGCAATATTCCAGGAACTAACAAACTTTATTTTTTTTGTGAAATAAAGATACGTTCATTTAAAGAAAAGGAGTCACAGTTTTAGTTTAGTTTAATTTGTTTATTATGCACCCCATACCCATCCTGTGGGCGGTAGTCAAAAGATTACAGAGGTACATAATTGGTCCAGGGACTGGACTCCAAAGTTTTGATAGCTGAGCAAGTTACAGAGGTAATGAACTCACAATTTACAAAGGTAATGAACTCACAATTTACAAAGGTAATGAACTCACAATTTACAAAGGTAATGAACTCCAGGTAAGTCTGGTCACAATCATGACAAGTTACAAAGGTATTTACAGATTACAGAGGTACGTAATGGGTCCAGGGACTGGGCCCCAAAGAAACTTTTGATAGCTGAACTAGGTACAAAGGTAATGAGCTCACAAGTTACAAAGGTAATGAATTCTGTAGAATGGTTACTTACGTTTATACTTTGGCTACAATCATGAACAAATTATAGAGTAATGAGCAATTCACACTTCCACACCCGGTCACAATTGTAATGAGTTATTGGTGCAAATATTGATTGTTGAGTCACACACACACACACACACACACACACACACACACACACACACACACTTTAGTTTAATATCTTTATGCACCCCTCTCGGCACCAAGTGTCCAAACAACCTTACGTAGTCCCATATAGGAGAAAAGTTGAACACTATGGCATTTTCAGTAAATCAGTCATTTCTCAGTTGTTGTTTGAGGTATATTTTTGATAAATATTTTCAAGAAAGAGTGAAACCACTTTGTCTTGTGTACCAAAACTGGAGAAAATCAGACAGTAAACAACAGAGTTACAGATTTTGCCCGACGGCGTCCTTAAAGATCCCTAACTTTACTGGCAAGCTAAGAGCTGTTACCTACATCAGCTCATTTGAAAGCATTTTTATTGTTATGAGACATACAAGTAAGGAACAGGATGAAGTTGGAGCCATCTGTGGGCCAGCATTTTCATTTGATCAACTGACTTTATCTCATTGACATCATTATGCTGTACGAATGTGTTCCATACTCGAGTCATCCTGGGTATGTATGATCTCAGATGGAGTGATGTTCTGGAGAAGGGTACAGCCAGAGTGAAGTTGCTGCTTTCTGCCCGTCTTGTGGCATAAAAGTTTGTTTCACGCTGTCCTCAAAGTGGATCCAAGTGTGGTACTTTGACAATATTGGCCTTGTACATAACAGTAAGGCCACCAACATCCCTCCTGTGTTGAAGGCTCTGCTGAAATGACAGATCTATCCAGGATGGGTCCAGGCGAGAGATGAGACGTCTTGCTCTGTTCTCTACTCTGTCAAGCAGTCGCAGATGTGAGGGGGGGGGGAGGCAAACCAAGAAAGTGGAGCATACTCAAGGTGTGAGCGTACTTGTGCCTCGTACAAAATCTTGCAACCCCTACTGTCAAGCAGATGCGAGATACGGCGAAGTGCTGTAAGCTTCCTAGCTGCCTTGTTTGCAAGATTTACATGGTTCTTCATGGTCAGTTTGGAGTCAAATTTCACCTCAAGGATATCAACTTCTCCAGGTGCCATCACCCTCCCATTCATCCTTACTACTGCACCAGCATTACAATCATGTTGCCTAGAGACCATCATTTTCTGCGTTTTCTCAGGTGCAAATGTTACTTGTCATCTATTTCTCCAAACTGATTTAGCTCTTAGCTGGTGTGTGATGTAGCTTAGAGCAGCTGGAATTTCTTCTCTTGGATAAGTGAATGTCAGTGTACAGGCATCTGCATATGCATGGGATTCTGGGATGAGATGAAGAATGTCATAACAATGGTCCCAGCACGCTTCCTTGTGTAACACTTGCCCCAATAGGATGTCTTCGTGATTCCGTTCCATTGAGAACTACCCTTAGAGATCTACCATGAAGATGATCACTGAGGAGACATAGCGTAGAGCCTGCAATTCCCAGTGCTTGAAGTTTTGCTAAGAGGCCCTGGTGCCACACCCGGTCGAAAGCACCAGCAATGTCCAGTGCTACCACACAGCTGACTTTGGATTCATCCAGTGACTGGTGCCACTTAGTGGAGAGGTTTAGCAACAGATCAGCAGCAGAGTAACCTTTCCTGAAGCCATATTGACGGTCACAAAGTAGTGAGTGGTAGTCAAAAAACTCTGTCATTTGTCTTGAGATTATTGTCTCAATAATCTTACCAGTGATTGACAGGAGTGATACTGGTCTGTAGTTGCTGATTTCTGCTCTGCTCTTCTTTTTGTGAACAGGGACTACATTTGCCACTTTCCACAGAGAAGGCCATTTACACTGTACTAGGCAGTGCTGAAAGATGCGAGTTAGAGGTGCTGCTAGCTGGTCTGCACATCTTCTCAGCAATCTTGAGCTCAACTTGTCTGGGCCCACAGCCTTTTCTTGGTCAAGCGATTTAAGAAGGAAATGCACCTCCTCCTGCCTTATTGTCACTACTGACAGTTTTGACACAGTTCTTGCAGCTAGCCAAGGAGAGTCCCTTGCTGGATCAGGAATTTGTATTTTGGTAGCAAAGTATTCGGCAAAGAGGTCCGCTTTCTCTTGACTACTAGTAGAGGTGGTCCCATCCTGTCGATTTAGAGGTGGAATGAATTCATCAGGCAGATAACCTTGTCTGTCCTTGACCAGGGACCACCAGGTTTTGTAGCCTACCCTACCTGATGCTAGCTTTCTTTTTGTGTCCTCCCATTTCTTATCGAAATCTTCATGTTTATCCATAACAGACGAATATTAATTAAAGATTTGTATTTTGGACTAATATGAATACAACGCTTGAAAATAAATGATATATGTCGTACGATATTATATAATAAGAAGGGTATTTTTAGTCGTGCTAAACTTAATTATGGTTTCCGGTTGATGGTTAACCTCAGAGTCAATGATATGTCAAAGTCTCGAGTCGGGAGAAATTTCCCCTTTTTTCTGAGAACTAAAAATCTGATTTTTTTTTTACAGGTTACAATGGTGTCGCCATTTAAGCCATCAAAGGTGCGGGAAAATGTTCATGAGGTAGTCTTCTCAGGCGGGGATCTTTCTCGTCAAGTTCCAAATTTGTTTACTGGAAATACAATGACAGCCCCTATGACAATGATGAAGATTTTGCCGGGTCTTTGCGTTGATGCTCTAGGAACGAAAGAAGTTCAAAATTTACTGAAGGAAGATTTTGACTTGGCTCTCCTCAGCGTGTTCGTGTCTGAGTGTTTCTTGTCAGCAGTTCATCAGATGAAGGTACGTCATGTACTACGCCATCTTTTATGCTACTTTTTTTTAGTGTTTTTGTATTAAAATACTATGAATTTAATTATCAGGCGTAAGTAAAAATGTAGGCGTAAGTAAAATATAGACAACAATGAAGGCTCTCAATTATTATTATTAACTTATTTTTAAAACATTATTATATTTATGGGATAGTTTTTAACCAAGATGAGTCATACAGAAGCTGGGAATGAGAAACTATCAGGTTTGTTATCAAGAGTTTCAGCAGCACGACGGCATCTTCTCACCGCCATCATTGTAGCCACAGAGAATCCTAGACGCGCTGAATATTCGACCACATATGAATACTTAAGAACATATGACAGAAGGAACACTGCAACAGACCTACTGACCCATGCGAAGCAACACCATTGCCCCCGAATTAGCCCAATGACCCACCTAGTCAGGTCACTTCCACTTAAGGAAGGAGCAAGGCATCAGACCTAGTAGCACAAGCTAGTCAGGTCAACTCACACCCACCCACACCCACTCATGCATTTATCTAACTTATTTTAAAAACTACACAATGTTTTAGCCTCTATAACTGTACTCGGGAGTTTGTTCCACTCATCCACAACTCTATTACCAAACCAGTGCTTTTCTATATCCTTCATGAATCTGAATTTTTCCAACTTGAAACCATTGTTGCGAGTTCTGTCTTGGCTGGAAATTTTCAGCACGCTGTTTACATCCCCTTTATTTATTTCTGTTTTCCATCTATACACCTCCATCATATCCCCCTAAATCTACGCCTTTCGAGAGTGCGCAGATTCAGGGCCCACAGTCTATCCTCATAGGGAAGATTTCTGATACATGGGATCAACTTTGTCATTCTCCTCTGTACGTTTTCCAGAGCATTTATATCCATTCTGTAATACGGATTTGTATTATTTATACTTCTAAATATGAAGCCAAGGATTCTGTTAGCTTTATTGCGAACACTAATGCACTGTTGTCTTGGTTTCAGATTATTGCTAACCAGAGCTCCTAAATACTTTTCGCAATTAGTAGTATTAGGATCTACGTTATTTAGTTTATAAGTGGCATTGTTATTTTCCTGTCTAAACATTTAGAACTTTGCATTTGTCTATAATAAACTGCATCTGCCACTTCTCCGACCATTGCATCATTCTATTCAAATCATCCTGGAGTGCTCTAGTGTCCTCATTAGAATGAACTGGATGACCTATTTTGGTGACATCAGCAAATTTGCTTATGTCGCTATTTATTCCCTCATATATGTCGTTTATGTAAATTGTGAACAACAACGGGCCCAACACTGACCACTGTGGAACCCTGCTTGTGACGTGCCCCCATTCTGATTTCTCCCCATTTATGCAAGCTCTTTGCTACCTATTTGTCAGCCATGCCTCTACCCAGGGGAAACATTTCTCCTCCTATTCAGTGTGCCTTAAGTTTCCTCAATAGCTTCTGATGTGGAACACTATCGAAAGCCTTACTGAAGTCCATATACACAATATCATATTCATTACCATGATCTACCTCCTAAAACACCTTAGTGAAAAAAGTTAGTAAATTCGTAAGACAGGAACGCCCCTTTGTAAAACCGTGTTGAGATTCATTAATCAAATTATGCCTTTCAAGATGGCTACGAATTGCCTCGGCAATAATTGATTCCATAAATTTTCCCACTATGGAGGTAAGGCTTATTAATCTATAGTTCGAAGCTAAGGACCTGTCACCTAACTTGTAAATAGGTATTACATTTGCCATTTTCCACTTATCACCACAAACTTGCATAGTGCCTGATATGTTGAAGAGATTAGCCAAAGGTATGCTAAGTTTCTCTTTACATTCCTTTAACACCCTTGCAAACAGTTCATCAGGGCCTGGGGATTTGTTAGGTTTTAGTTTCTCTATTTCTCTGAGGACCATGTCACTAGTTACAGCAATCGTGCATAGTTTATTATCGTCCTGTTCTACATAATTTATTATTTCTGGAATTTCGCTAGTATTTTTCAGGGTAAAAACTGAGAGGAAGTATTGAAAATTTGACACATTTCCTTATCTCTGTCAGTGATCTGACCTGAGTTACTCTTAAGTCGACCTATCTTGTCCCTAATCTTACTTCTGTATACCTGAAAGAACCCTTTTGGGTTTGTCTTCGAATTCCTCGCGACCTTAGCCTCATAATCCCATTTTGCTTTTTTTATTCCTTTTTTTTTATTTTTCTTTTTAATTGAATATATTGATTTCTTAACTGCCCATACCCTCTTTTGATACGCCTATGTATACCATTTTTGTTAGATCTAATTTCCCTACTCGGAACAAAAGTTGTCTGGGCAGCTACAAGTATGCTCTGAAAAATGTCATACTGACAACCAAGATCACCTCCCTGACCCATAATCAGGTCAGCTCAGTTTAGCCCACACAGCTAAATTCTCAGTCCCATGAAATCGGCCAAATGAATGTCAGTGACAGAGATTTGATTGCAGTTATCTGGGTAATTCCATGATATATTGAAACTAAGTGATTTGTGACCACTTTTCCCAAGCTCATCATTCACCTCAAGATTATTAATTAGTGATTCTTTTTTGACAAGAACCAAGTCAAGCAGATTGTTTCCTCTAGTTGGTTCTGTCACAACCTGTTCTAAAAGCAATCCTGAACCGTATCAAGAAAGTCACTAGACTCAAGATTTCCTGTCGTATTGTTCCAGTCAATTTGTCTAAAGTTAAAATCTCCCATTAACACAACATTTTCAAATCTAGATGCCTTATGAATGTCGTCCCAAAACAGCTTACTGAACTCCCTATCAAGGTTTGGGGGCCTATAAATCACACCCAAAATTAATTTGTTACGACCCTCGAGAAGCAGATTCTGTGTCCGATGTTTCTAATCTTATATCAAGTTTAAGACAACAATTTAAATTATCTCTGACATACACCGCCACTCCACCACCCTTCCTGTTGACCCTATGAGTGTGGAATAATTTATAACCCTGTATGTTGCATTCAGAAGGCATTTCTCTATCTTTCAGGGTGAACCAGGTCTCTGTTATAGCAATATCTATATTACCTGCACTTGCAAGTAATCTTAGCTCATCTATCTTATTTCTTAGACTCCTACTATTTGTATAGTAAACCTTAAGGGAGCTAGTCACTCGTTGCTCTCTGTTTGTTGATCAATTAATTTGCCTTTACTAGAAACTGTAAAATATTCCCAAGCACGAATGAGTTTAGCGTATCAGTCACAGAATTAAGTTACATTAGAGAATCAGGTGTTACATAAATAGCACAGGGATTAGACGGATGCTTTGTGAGCTAATTAAGGCTGTTACGTAACATTGCCTCTCTAAGGTAATTTATTTGCACTTTTTTCTGTATTTAACTTAAAACCTATAATATACAAAAGCTTTATTATATTTATATTGTAAGATGATATTGAAGCCTATGAATCTATAAAGCAGTTAAACTATATGCCAACTGCCTCCCAGACTGTGAGAGTAGAGTGGAAGCTGCCACGAGACCTGAAAGGAGTAGGTCGATTATTCCTCTAATAAGACACTAACGAGATAACTAATATATCTCGCAACTTCGTGTAACAATACTGTGAGGTACAGAAATTATAAAGAAAGTGGTCTCTATATATAGGAATTAGTATATATATACAGGACGTTAGCTATATATATATATATATATATATATATATATATATATATATATATATATATATATATATATATATATATATATATATATATATATATATATATAAGAGATTTTAACCATCCAATTGATTTTCAAAAAGTTGAGAAAGTAGTATCAAGCAAGTCCATGGTCGACAGGAATATAATTGAATCTTGTTTCATAAAAAACAGTTTTGACAATAATATGAATATTTCCTTTGGTTTATATAAATTTGATCCATTTTTAATTAATAGAATTTGGGAAGAATTTAATAATACACTGGACAAATAATTTTTAAATTTTCTTGGGTAGAATAGTTTGTGGGGTGAGTTGTGCAAAGGACCTATCCAAGTTGGGTCGGCGCGCGTCAGGTGTTTTAACCAGTTGTGGGATCTGATAGTGAGGTGCTGGCCAGACCCATATAGCTTCCTTGGATGCTTTACTTTCATAGTTCCTTGATAATGTGAGTAGTCACGAAAGCGCTTGGAATTTCTCTATTCTTTCAGAGTGGTTGTTTTGCATATTCTGAAATCACCTATCTACTGTGATCTTATTGCATATATATATGTATATATATATATATATATGTATATATATATATATATATATATGTATATATATGTATATATATATATATATATGTATATATAGGTAGTAGGTTGGTAGACAGCAACCACCCAGGGAAGTACTACCGTCCTGCCAGATGACTGAGAAACGGAAACCTGTAATTGTTTTACAAGATAGTAGAATTACTGGTGTCTTTCTTTCCGCCTCATAAACACGCTAGATAACAGTGATATCTTGCTACTCCTACTTACACTTTGGTCACACTTCACAGACACGTACATGCATATATATATATACATACATCTAGTCTTTTCTCCTTTTTCTATATAGCTCTTGTTCTTCTTTATTTCTTCTATTGTCCATGGGGAAGTGGAAAAGAATCTTTCCTCTGTAAGCCATGCGTGTCGTATGAGGCGACTAAAATGCCCGGAGCAATGGGCTAGTAACCCTTTCTCCTGTAAACATTTACTAAAAAGAGAGAAGAAAAACTTTATAAAACTGGGATGCTTGAATGTGCGTGGATGTAGTGCGGATGACAAGAAACAGATGATTGCTGATGTTATGAATGAAAAGAAGTTGGATGTCCTGGCCCTAAGCGAAACAAAGCTGAAGTGGGTAGGAGAGTTTCAGTGGGGGGGAAATAAATGGGATTAAATCTGGAGTATCTGAGAGATTTAGAGCTAAGGAAGGGGTAGCAGCAATGTTGAAGGATCAGTTATGGAAGGAGTAAAGAGAATATGAATGTGTAAATTCAAGGATTATGTGGATTAAAGTAAAGGTTGGATGCGAAAAGTGGGTCATAATAAGCGTGTATGCACCTGGAGAAGAGAGGAATGTAGAGGAGAGAGAGAGATTTTAGGAGATGTTAAGTGAATGTATAGGAACCTTTGAACCAAGAGAGAGAGTAATTGTGGTAGGGGACCTGAATGCTAAAGTAGGAGAAACTTTTAGAGAGGGTGTGGTAGGTAAGTTTGGGGTGCCAGGTGTAAATGATAATGGGAGCCCTTTGATTGAACTTTGTATAGAAAGGGGTTTAGTTATAGGTAATACATATTTTAAGAAAAAGATGATAAATAAGTATACAAGATATGATGTAGGGCGAAATGACAGTAGTTTGTTGGATTATGTATTGGTAGATAAAAGACTGTTGAGTAGACTTCAGGAGGTACATGTTTATAGAGGGGCCACAGATCTATCAGATCACTCTTCTAGTTGTAGCTACACTGAGAGTAAAAGGTAGATGGGATACAAGGAGAATATAAGCATCAGGGAAGAGAGAGGTGAAGGTTTATAAACTAAAAGAGGAGGCAGTTAGGGTAAGATATAAACAGCTATTAGAGGATAGATGGGCAAATGAGAGCATAGGCAATGGGGTCGAAGAGGAATGGGGTAGGTTTAAAAATGTAGTGTTAGAGTGTTCAGCAGAAGTTTGTGGTTACAGGAAAGTGGGCGCGGGAGGGAAGAGGAGCGATTGGTGGAATGATGATGTAGAGTAGTAAGGGAGAAAAAGTTAGCATATGAGAAGTTTTTACAAAGTAGAAGTGATGCAAGGAGGGAAGAGTATATGGAGAAAAAGAGAGAGGTTAAGAGAGTGGTGAAGCAATGTAAAAAGAGAGCAAATGAGACGTTGTCAACAAATTTTGTTGAAAATAAGAAAAAGTTTTGGAGTGAGATTAACAAGTTAAGGAAGCCTAGAGAACAAATAGATTTGTCAGTTAAAAATAGGAGAGGAGAGTTATTAAATGGAGAGTTAGAGGAATTGGGAAGATGGAGGGAATATTTTGAGGAATTGTTAAATGATGAAGATAGGGAAGCTGTGATTTCGTGTATAGGGCAAGGAGGAATAACATCTTGTAGGAGTGAGGAAGAGCCAGTTGTGAGTTTGGAGGAAGTTCGTGAGGCAGTAGATAAAATGAAAGAGGGTAAGGCAGCTGGGATTGATGGGATAAAGATAGAAATGTTAAAAGCAGGTGGGGATATAGTTTTAGAGTGGTTGGTGCTATTATTTAATAAATGTATGGAAGAGGGTAAGGTACCTAGGGATTGGCAGAGAGCATGCATAGTTAAATAACAAAAAGGCACAATACCGTGACTGGAACGATACACAAATAACCCGCACATAAAAGAGAGAAGCTTACGACGACGTTTCGGTCCGACTTGGACCATTGACAAAGTCACACTACCAGAGGTGGAGCAGAACGGCTATATATAGGCAGGAAGAGGTGGAGGTAGTAGTAGTGGTAGTAGTAGTAGTAGTAGTAGTACAAGAATTGTATATAATACCGACAGGATGAAATGACACATGCACAACACCCGGGCATCCCCACCGTAGACGTTTCGCCATCCAGCCAGCCACTGGATGGCGAAACGTCCACAACAAAGACAACCAGACGCCGCACCTCATCTACTGATGAAATTAGACACATGTGCGGCGTCTGGTTGTCTTTGTTGTGGACGTTTCGCCATCCAGTGGCTGGCTGGATGGCGAAACGTCTACGGTGGGGATGCCCGGGTGTTGTGCATGTGTCATTTCATCCTGCCGTATTATATACAATTCTTGTACTACTACTACTACTACTACTACTACTACTACTACTACTACTACTACTACTACCACTACTACTACCTCCACCTCTTCCTGCCTATATATAGCCGTCCTGCTCCACCTCTGTTAGTGTGACTTTGTCAATGGTCCAAGTCGGACCGAAACGTCGTCGTAAGCTTCTCTCTTTTATGTGCGGGTTATTTGTGTAGCATGCATAGTTCCTTTGTATAAAAGCAAAGGGGACAAAAGTGATTGCAAAAATTAAAGAGGGATAAGTCTGTTGAGTATACCTGGTAAAGTGTATGGTAGAGTTATTAATGAAAGAATTAAGAGTAAGACGGAGAATAGGATAGCGGATGAACAAGGAGGCTTTAGGAAAGGTAGGGGTTGTGTGGACCAGGTGTTTACAGTGAAACATATAAGTGAACAGTATTTAGACAAGGGTAAAGAGGTTTTTGTGGCATTTATGGATTTGGAAAAGGCGCATGACAGGGTGGATAGGGGGGCAATGTGGCAGATGTTGCAGGTGTATGGTGTAGGAGGTAGGTTACTGAAAGCAGTGAAGAGTTTTTACGAGGATAGTGAGGCTCAAGTTAGAGTATGTATTTCCCAGTAAAAGTAGGCCTTAGACAAGGATGTGTGATGTCACCGTGGTTGTTTAATATATTTATAGATGGGGTTGTAAGAGAAGTAAATGCGAGGGTCTTGGCAGGAGGCGTGGAGTTAAAAGATAAAGAATCACACATAAAGTGGGAGTTGTCACAGTTGCTCTTTGCTGATGACACTGTGCTCTTGGGAGATTCTGAAGAGAAGTTGCAGAGGTTGGTGGATGAATTTGGTAGGGTATGCAAAAGAAAAAAATTAAAAGTGAATGCAGGAAAGAGTAAGGTTATGAGGATAACAAAAAGATTAGGTGATGAAAGATTGGATATCAGATTGGAGGGAGAGAGTATGGAGGAGGTGAATATATTCAGATATTTGGGAGTGGACGTGTCAGCGGATGGGTCTATGAAAGATGAGGTGAATCATAGAATTGATGAGGGGAAAAGGGTGAGCGGTGCACTTAGGAGTCTGTGGAGACAAAGAACTTTGTCCTTGGAGGCAAAGAGGGGAATGTATGAGAGTATAGTTTTACCAACGCTCTTATATGGGTGTGAAGCATGGGTGATGAATGTTGCAGCGAGGAGAAGGCTGGAGGCAGTGGAGATGTCATGTCTGAGAGCAATGTGTGGTGTGAATATAATGCAGAGAATTCGTAGTTTGGAAGTTAGGAGGAGGTGCGGGATTGCCAAAACTGTTGTCCAGAGGGCTGAGGAAGGGTTGTTTAGGTGGTTCGGACATGTAGAGAGAATGGAGCGAAACAGAATGACTTCAAGAGTGTATCAGTCTGTAGTGGAAGGAAGACGGGGTAGGGGTCGGCTTAGGAAAGGTTGAAGGGAGGAGGTAAAGGAGGTTTTGTGTGCGAGGGGCTTGGACTTCCAGCGGGCATGCATGAGCGTGTTTGATAGGAGTGAATGGAGACAAATGGTTTTTAATACTTGACGTGCTGTTGGAGTGTGAGCAAAGTAACATTTATGAAGGGATTCAGGGAAACCTGCAGGCCGGACTTGAGTCCTGGAGATGGGAAGTACAGTGCCTGCACTCTGAAGGAGGGGTGTCAATGTTGCAGTTTAAAAACTGTAGAGTAAAGCACCCTTCTGGCAAGACAGTGATGAAGTGAATGATGGTGAAAGTTTTTCTTTTTTGGGCCACCCTGCCTTGGTGGGAATCGGCCAGTGCGTTAATAAATAATAAAATATATATGTACTCACCTATTTGTACTCACCTATTTGTGGTTGCAGGGGTCGAGTCTTAGCTCCTGGCCCCGCCTCTTCACCGGTTGCTACTGGGCCCTCTCTCTCCCCGCTCCATGAGCTTTATCAAACCTCGTCTTAAAACTGTGTATGGTTATGGGACATGCAACTATGACCACCCTAGAAAATGCCATGCCCATATGACAACAGGAAAATGCAAACTCCCTTCCTGTAAGCTTTTTCACCCTGAAATGTGTACCTCTTCAGTACAGGAAAGACTGTGCTATAACTTAAATTGCCAGGCATACCATCTAAAGGGAACAAAAAGATACAAAACATCCAGGCCATGGGAAAACCTGGGTAGCCACATCCACTCAAGAGGGAGAGGTTTTTTAGTGCCAGGAAGGAAAAAAAACTGGCAGAAAATGGCAGAAATCGTACACCAAATCCAGTCATTCCTGGAGTGGAACCACAGTCGATGGCCTCCACTCCAAACCAACAGATACAGATACTAATGCCGGAAAAAAAATCCCCCCCCAGTACCAACAATACCACCAGTCCGATAACATTCTTCTTTGCAAATATACAGGGTCTAAAGCCAGCAACAAACAACAAAATACCTTTCATCCGTGGACTGCTTGCAGAGGCAAAGGCAATGTTCGCGGCTTTCACTGAGACCCACATAAAGGATCACTTGGACAACGAAATATGGATCCCAGGTTACAACCTATACAGATGTGACAGAGTGAACAGGCAAAAGGGGGGGGGTTGGCCTGTACATTGCAGAGTCACTTGTTTGCACAGAACTGCTTAATGCCTCAAATGACGTAGTGGAAGTTTTAGCAGTAAAGGTCGAGAACCAAAACCTAGTCATTGTGGTAGTCTACAAGCCTCCGGATGCAACATCCCAGCAATTCCAGGAACAGCTGTTAAAAATTGACCACTGTCTGGAAAATCTTCCAGCTCCTGCACCCAACATCTTGCTCCTGGGGGATTTCAACTTAAGGCACCTAAAATGGAGGAATATAGCAAATAATATTGTTGCAGTAATAACACCAGGAGGCAGCTCTGATGAAAACTCACACTCACACGAGCTTTTAAATCTCTGCACAAAATTCAATTTAAACCAGCAAATAATAGAGCCTACTAGACTGGAGAATACACTAGACCTCATCTTCACTAACAATGATGATCTGATAAGAAATGTCACCATATCAAAAACAATATACTCAGATCACAACATAATTGAGGTTCAGACATGTATGCGTGGAGCCCCAGACCGACAAAATGAGACTAGTCACGAGGGAGCATTCACCAAATTCAACTTCAATAACAAAAACATAAAGTGGGACCAAGTAAACCAAGTCCTAACCGATATAAGCTGGGGAGATATACTAAGCAACACAGACCCAAACTTATGCCTAGAACAGATTAACTCGGTGGCACTCGATGTATGCACAAGGCTTATTCCTCTAAGAAAAAGGAGGAGTAGATGTAAAATAGGAAGAGACAGGCGCTCCCTTTACAGGCGACGGAAAAGAATAACAGAGCGGCTAAAAGAGGTCAATATATCTGAAATGCGCAGGGAGACACTGGTCAGAGAAATAGCAAGCATCGAACTTAAGCTAAAAGAATCCTTTAGGAGTCAGGAATCGCGGGAAGAACTAAAAGCCATAAATGAAATCGAAAGAAACCCAAAGTATTTCTTCTCCTATGCCAAATCAAAATCGAGAACAACGTCCAGTATTGGGCCCCTACTTAAACAAGATGGGTCCTACACAGATGACAGCAAGGAAATGAGTGAGCTACTCAAGTCCCAATATGACTCAGTTTTTAGCAAGCCGCTAACCAGACTGAGAGTCGAAGATCAAAATGAATTTTTTATGAGAGAGCCACAAAATTTGATTAACACAAGCCTATCCGATGTTATCCTGACGCCAAATGACTTCGAACAGGCGATAAATGACATGCCCATGCACTCTGCCCCAGGGCCAGACTCATGGAACTCTGTGTTCATCAAGAACTGCAAGAAGCCCCTATCACGAGCCTTTTCCATCCTATGGAGAAGGAGCATGGACACGGGGGTCGTCCCTCAGTTACTAAAAACAACAGACATAGCCCCACTCCACAAAGGGGGCAGTAAAGCAACAGCAAAGAACTACAGACCAATAGCACTAACATCCCATATAAAAATCTTTGAAAGGGTCCTAAGAAGCAAGATCACCACCCATCTAGAAACCCATCAGTTACACAACCCAGGGCAACATGGGTTTAGAACAGGTCGCTCCTGTCTGTCTCAACTACTGGATCACTACGACAAGGTCCTAAATGCACTAGAAGACAAAAAGAATGCAGATGTAATATATACAGACTTTGCAAAAGCCTTCGACAAGTGTGACCATGGCGTAATAGCGCACAAAATGCGCGCTAAAGGAATAACAGGAAAAGTCGGTCGATGGATCTATAATTTCCTCACTAACAGAACACAGAGAGTAGTCGTCAACAGAGTAAAGTCCGAGGCAGCTACGGTGAAAAGCTCTGTTCCACAAGGCACAGTACTAGCTCCCATCTTGTTCCTCATCCTCATATCCGACATAGACAAGGATGTCAGCCACAGCACCGTGTCTTCCTTTGCAGATGACACCCGAATCTGCATGACAGTGTCTTCCATTGCAGACACTGCAAGGCTCCAGGCGGACATCAACCAAATCTTTCAGTGGGCTGCAGAAAACAATATGAAGTTCAACGATGAGAAATTTCAATTACTCAGATATGGTAAACATGAGGAAATTAAATCTTCATCAGAGTACAAAACAAATTCTGGCCACAAAATAGAGCGAAACACCAACGTCAAAGACCTGGGAGTGATTATGTCGGAGGATCTCACCTTCAAGGACCATAACATTGTATCAATCGCATCTGCTAGAAAAATGACAGGATGGATAATGAGAACCTTCAAAACTAGGGAGGCCAAGCCCATGATGACACCCTTCAGGTCACTTGTTCTATCTAGGCTGGAATATTGCTGCACTCTAACAGCACCTTTCAAGGCAGGTGAAATTGCCGACCTAGAAAATGTACAGAGAACTTTCACGGCGCTCATAACGGAGATAAAACACCTCAATTACTGGGAGCGCTTGAGGTTTCTAAACCTGTATTCCCTGGAACGCAGGAGGGAGAGATACATGATTATATACACCTGGAAAATCCTAGAGGGACTAGTACCGAACTTGCACACGAAAATCACTCACTACGAAAGCAAAAGACTTGGCAGACGATGCACCATCCCCCCAATGAAAAGCAGGGGTGTCATTAGCACGTTAAGAGACCATACAACAAGTGTCAGGGGCCCGAGACTGTTCAACTGCCTCCCAGCACACATAAGGGGGATTACCAACAGACCCCTGGCAGTCTTCAAGCTGGCACTGGACAAGCACCTAAAGTCAGTTCCTGATCAGCCGGGCTGTGGCTCGTACGTTGGTTTGCGTGCAGCCAGCAGCAACAGCCTGGTTGATCAGGCGCTGATCCACCAGGAGGCCTGGTCACAGACCGGGCCGCGGGGGCGTTGACCCCCGAAACTCTCTCCAGGTAAACTCCAGGTACTCCAGGTTCCTGCCTCCACTACGTCATTTTCTAGGCTATTCCACTGCCTTACAACTCTATGACTGAAGAAATACTTCCTAATATCTCTCTGACTCATTTGTGTCTTCAACTTCCAATTGTGGCCTCTTGTTTCTGTGTCCCCTCCCTGGAACATCCTGTCTTTGTCCACCTTGTCTATTCCACGGAGTATTTTATATGTCGTTATCATGTCTCCCCTGACCCTCCTGTCCTCCAGTGTCGTCAGGCCGATTTCCCTTAATCTTTCTTCATAGGACATTCCCCTTAGCTCTGGAACTAACCTTGTCGCAAACCTTTGTACTTTCTCTAGTTTCTTGACGTGCTTTATCAAGTGCGGGTTCCAAACAGGTGCTGCATACTCCAGTATGGGCCTGACATACACGGTGTACAGTGTCTTGAACGATTCCTTACTAAGGTATCGGAATGCTGTTCTCAGGTTTGCCAGGCGCCCATATGCTGCAGCAGTTATCTGGTTGATGTGTGCTTCCGGAGACATGCTCGGTGTTATACTCACCCCAAGATCTTTCTCCTTGAGTGAGGTTTGCAGTCTTTGGCCACCTAGCCTATACTCGGTCTGTGGTCTTCTGTGCCCTTTCCCTATCTTCATGACTTTGCATTTGGCAGGATTAAATTCGAGAAGCCATTTGCTGGACCAGGTGTCCAGTCTGTCCAGGTCTCTTTGAAGTCCTGCCTGGTCCTCATCAGATTTAATTCTCCTCATTAACTTCACATCATCTGCAAACAGGAACACTTCTGAGTCTAACCCTTCCATCATGTCGTTCACATATACCAAAAATAGCACTGGTCCTAGGACCGACCCCTGTGGGACCCCGCTCGTCACAGGTGCCCACTGTGATACATCATTACGTACCATGACTCGTTGTTGTCTCCCTGTCAGGTATTCTCTGATCCATTGCAGTGCCCTTCCTGTTATATGCGCCTGATGCTCTAGCTTCTGCACTAATCTCTTGTGAGGAACTGTGTCAAAGGCCTTCTTGCAGTCCAAGAAGATGCAATCAACCCACCCCTCTCTTATATATTTATATAGACATGTACACATACATATATACACACATAAATATTCAATTTGTGTTTGTGTGTGTGTGTGTGTGTGTGTGTGTGTGTGTGTGTGTGTGTGTGTGTGTGTGTGTGTGTGTGTGTGTGTGTGTATGTATGTGTGTGTGTGTTTGTGTGTGTCGTGCCGAATAGGTTAAACTTGCCATTTTGGTTTAAATAGCAACGCTTTTCTTGCCGAATAAAGCATGCTAAAATTTGTGTATGCAATAACATCGCAAAAATCATTCTGAACCTAACGAAAAAAAATATATTTCATTACGTTTTTTTATTATTAAATTATGGTAAATTAAACTGCGCTTCTCATAATTTGGTCAGGTAAAGTTTTTAAGGTACTTTTGGTACAAAATTATTAATTTTTACATTAACCTGACTTTTGCGAAATTATTGCATACACAAATTTTCGCTTGCCTTATTCGGCAAGAACAACGTTCCTATTTAAGCCAAAATAGCAAGTTTTACTTATTAATTTTTACATTAACATTATTGAAAAAATATATATTTAAACGTATAATAGAAAATTTTAGAAGGACTTAATTTTAAATGAGATCTGGCTTATTGACCAGTTTTACCTATTCGGCACGACTTATATATTTATATAGACATGTACACATACATAAATATGCATAAACATAACGTCTGTACAAGTATGGCTTCAAAAAAATGATTTTTTCAATACAAAAATACTCATGCATATACATACACGCATAAATACGTATACTCAAGTACTGCATGCATATGAATATGCACATATACACAGAAATTCATTCTCACACCCATACACACTGGAATTTTATGATCACTCTCCAGTATTACTGTTGCCAGTATTGCAGTAGATGAGGTTAGGCCAATGAAATAAGAGGATTTCTTTCTCGCATTGCGAGAAAGAAATACATCTAGTATCAAAATTACTATTACTATTATTATTATCATCAACTTAATAAGCATATATTTATCATCATCAGGTTCCTTTTATATAGGTGAGTCCAGCAGGGTTGTTAGCACCAGCACCATCAATAATAGGAAACACACGCTTTCCCTCCTATGATGCATCTTTCATGTTGGATTTCAAACATCCTATGACGTTCATGGAGAGAGCAATCAGTTCTCTCTCTGATGTTGCTATGGACGCTATGTTATTTTACTATTTATCACCAAGGTATGTAACTATTATTTTTATTTTTCTGTAATTAATCAAACCTTCAAGACACTCGTTGTCCTTTTCTCACCTAACAGTAAATAGGTAACGAGGTGTTCGCGTCCTTATACCTGCCATTGTCCACTTACCAGTAAATAGCTACCTGAAGGTTAGTCTTTTTCCATGTACCCCTTTACCCCCCCCCCCTCCCCTTCTGGTAGTAAATAGGTTTCTAGGTGTTAAAGTTCTTTCACCAGCTGCTACTTTTTAATTATCAGATTATTGATACCTCTCTGCTAGTCGAGTGTTGTTCCTGCATCCTGGGGGAGGTGGTATATCATAGCTGCGACAGGACTTTCAAAAACCCTAAGGGCCTAAGGTAGTTTAACCGGTAAATTCAACAGTTTAAAGCACCTTTTATTGTAGATAGACTCAAAATTTACTTTAATTTCACGTTACGAATTAAAGTATTTTTTGCCTCTTGGTGGAATTTACAAATACACACTTTCTAACGTCCATGTTTTCAGTTGTTTCAGAATCTAACGTACCTAACTAGCGACTGTTTTCTGTCTCTTGTGATCTCGATAAGTTTAAAATCCAACAAATTAAACCAGTCATTGCTTCATGAAAAAATCTGCAGGACCCACATCAGCAAAATATGACGATAATAATTTAAAAATGCAATACCTTCTTTATTACCGGTAATTGATCATATTAAAAAATTAATGACATTTGTAGGCAGAAGAATGAAATATGAGAGAGAGAGAGAGAGAGAGAGAGAGAGAGAGAGAGAGAGAGAGAGAGAGAGAGAGAGAGAGAGAGAGAGAGAGAGAGAGAGAGAGAGAGAGAGACTGCTTGACAGAGTAGAGAACAGAGCAAGACGTCTCATCTCTCGCCTGGACCCATCCTGGATAGATCTGTCATTTCAGCAGAGCCTTCAACACAGGAGGGATGTTGGTGGCCTTACTGTTATGTACAAGGCCAATATTGTCAAAGTACCACACTTGGATCCACAAGACGGGCAGAAAGCAGCAACTTCACTCTGGCTGTACCCTTCTCCAGAACATCACTCCATCTGAGATTATATATACTCAGGATGACTTGAGTATGGAACACATTCGTACAGTATAATGATGTCAAAGAGATAAAGTCAGTTGATCAAATGAAAATTCTGGCCAACAGATGGCTCCAACTTCATCCTGTTCCCTACTTGTATGTCTCATAACAATAAAAATGCTTTCAAATGAGCTGATGTAGGTAACGGCTCTTAGCTTGCCAATAAAGTTAGTAATCCTTAACCTGTAAATAGCTTGTCAATAAAGCTAGGGATCCTTAACCTTGTCAAACCCTGTGTAAAGAGAGAGAGAGAGAGAGAGAGAGAGAGAGAGAGAGAGAGAGAGAGAGAGTGAGAGGAAGGGTAGTAGTAGTAGGTCTCCACTACATAAATTTAATCATTAAAGATATGACAAATGGTAAAGATTGGTTAAACAAAACTCTCGTTTATAATATCGCAAAATAAAATTTCCAATGACATGAGGTTCATTTTATGACGAAGCTCTGGGCCAAATAACCAGAAGTTCTCCTAACCGAGTCAGTGTTTAAACGTTGTCCATAGTAAGATAAAATCTCCCATCTCACCTGATAAACAAAATAGCACAACCCATTCCAGTCCTCCTACTTTCCCCTCACACTTAAAAAAGTGTTAATCCCATGATGCAAAGTGTTATGTAGGCTTGAATACCCACACACTGCTGATGTAAACTAGGGTACCAACCCACCTCTGACATGCCCAATTTTATTGAATACTAAACGAATACCTTACTAACTATTTACATTCTTTAATATATAGTTTCCCAGCAGAGAAGAAATAATATAGGACAACGCTAGTCATGGTTTCACGTGCTCCATTTTCCACAGAATGGAATCTGAATGTCGTCGCCGCGGCCTTTGTCCAGATGATATGCCCAGTCTTTCGGAAATCGGTTCAAATGCAAGTCTTGTACTGATTAATAGGTTAGTTACAACTTTTATTATTATTATTATTATTATTATTATTATTATTATTATTAACATTATTCGAGTGATGGGTATAGCTTGGGGGTTAAAGCTAATGATTCACATCCCAAGAGACGAATATACGAGCAGGCAAGTCTTCTAACATTTACTGTTAGTTTCTTAATATCTGATTCAAGTTTCCTAACGGTGGCTACAAGTCTCCTAACATTTGCTTCCAGTTTCCTAACATTTATTACAAGTCTTCTTACATTTGCTACAACTATTACTATTACTACTCTTTCTACTCTGCTACCGAAAATTCCCCTTTACCCCTTACTCTTAAGAATGATCGTTTCGCCTTCTCTACTTTTCTCGCCCCAGAGTGATTTGACAATGGAATTACCAGGAAGGACGGAAATATGGACTGAGAAAATGATTAAAGAGAGACATTTTTCAGTGCAAGTTTTCAATTCTGATAACGTTTTAGTTGGTGTTGCTTTATCATAACATGATAAAACTCAGCATTGAACGAAACGTTGTGAGACCTGCTGCACATTCTGTTTATTGTGCCTTTTAAAGAAAACGAAAGTGATTTCATACATGTGTAAGGCTAACAAAGGTCAGATTTTGTTGAATTTCTACAGTGCTCAAACCATCGATTACCCAGCTCGTACTTATGTTCCTGCCGTGGTTCATTGTGGAGGCATACACCTGCGTCCAGCACAACCTCTCTCACAAGTAAGTTACCTCCTACACATTTCTAGTTTGTTTCCTTGGTTCTACAAGGCCAACTCCCATTTATTCTCAAAGCTTTCATTAGAAAACAACATAATAGTGTCTGGATCAATAACAGCTTAAAAAGCTGCTATTGATTAAGCTGAGGAATTCCACAATGAATGGAAGTATGATAGTAGGGATAACTCAGTAACAGTCCCAGATTTTCGCTTAGCAGATTACGATGGGCTTAGAGAACACTTATCATCTGTTGACTGGGGTAACGAAGAGAGCTATCAATATGACAGTTTTCTGAACACAATACATGCTGCTCAAAGAACGTTTATCCCTTATAAGGAAATTAGATCAAATAGAAATGACCCAAAATGGATGAATAATAGGCTGAAATATCTACTAGGGCATAAGAAAGGAATTTATAGACGTATCAAAAGAGGCGAGGGTCATCTTATGAATCAGTATATTGACATTAAGAGGGACATTAAAAAGGGGATAAGAAAAGCTAAAAGGGACTATGAAATTAAAGTTGCTAGGGATTCTAAAACTAACCCAAAAAGTTTTTTCCAGGTCTATAGAACAAAAGTCAGAGATAAGATAGGTCCCCTTAAAAATAACTATGGGCATCTTACTGACAAAGAGAATGAAATGTGCTCGATTTTAAATAATTATTTTCTCTCGGTTTTTACACAGGAAGACACTAATAATATTCCGGTAATTAATTTTTATAGTGGATCAGAAGAAGATAAATTATGTAACATCACAGTCACTAGTGAAATGGTTGTGAAGCAGATAGACCGACTGAAGCAAAATAAGGCACCGGGTCCTGATGAGGTTTTTTCAAGGGTTCTTAAGGAATGCAAAATGGAAGTCTGTGAACCATTAACTAATATTTTTAATTTATCTCTTCAAACAGGTGTAGTGTCTGATATGTGGAAGATGGCTAATGTAATTCCTATTTTTAAAACAGGGGACAAGTCGTTACCGTCAAATTACCGCCCAATAAGCCTGACCTCAATTGTAGGCAAATTACTAGAGTCAATTATAGCTGAGATTATAAGAAGCCATCTCGATAAGCATAGCTTGATTAATGATACTCAGCATGGATTCACAAGAGGCCGGTCTTGTCTAACTAATTTATTAACTTTCTTCAGTAAAGCTTTTGAGGCTGTTGACCACGATAAAGAATTTGATATTGTTTACTTAGATTTTAGTAAGGCATTTGATAGAGTTCCGCACCAAAGACTGTTGAAGAAAGTAGCAGCTCATGGCATTGGGGGAAGGGTGCTCTCGTGGATCGAATCATGGCTCACAGACAGGAAGCAGAGAGTGTCCATAAATGGGGTTAAATCCGAGTGGGGATCAGTAACAAGTGGGGTTCCACAGGGATCAGTCTTGGGCCCGTTGTTGTTTATAATATATATCAATGATCTTGATGAAGGAATTACTAGTGATATGAGCAAATTCGCCGATGACACGAAGATAGGTAGGATAATTGATTCAAACGTAGATGTTATGGAACTTCAGGAGGATTTAGACAAACTCTACTCTTGGTCAGAAAAGTGGCAGATGCAGTTCAATGTAGATAAATGCAAGGTTCTGAAGCTCGGGAGTGTCCATAACCCTAGCACTTATAAGTTAAATAATGTAGAACTTAGCCATACAGATTGCGAAAAGGACTTGGGGGTTATGGTAAGCAGCAACCTTAAACCAAGACAGCAATGCCTAAGCGTACGTAATAAGGCAAATAGATTACTGGGATTTATATCAAGAAGTGTAAGCAACAGAAGTCCAGAGGTCATACTGCAGCTTTATACATCATTAGTAAGGCCTCACCTAGATTATGCAGCTCAATTCTGGTCTCCATATTACAGAATGGACATAAATTCGTTAGAAAACATTCAGCGTAGGATGACTAAATTTATACATAGCATTAGAAATCTTCCTTATGAAGAAAGATTGAAGACTCTTAAGTTACATTCACTTGTTAGACGAAGAATGAGGGGAGACCTGATCGAGGTGTACAAGTGGAGGATAGATATTAATAAAGGGGATATTAACAAGGTCTTGAGGATATCTCTCCAAGAGAGAACCCGCAGTAATGGATTTGAATTAGATAAGTTTAGATTTAGAAAGGACATAGGAAAGTATTGGTTTGGAAATAGGGTAGTTGATGAGTGGAACAGTCTACCTAGTTGGGTTATTGAGGCTGGGACTTTGGGTAGTTTCAAATTTAGGTTGGATAAGTACATGAGTGGGAGGGGTTGGATTTGAGAGGGACTTGCACATCGGAGCTTGTTTCTTGGGTGGCATTGAAAATTGGGATGGTCAAATGTTGTTAGTGGGATGAATTGTAAAGGACCTGCCTAGTATGGGCCAACAGGCCTGCTGCAGTGTTCCTCCTTTCTTATGTTCTTATGTTCTTATGTGTTCTTAAATCCCTGTTTCTGTTATCTATTAATGGCCAAGCCTAAGCACTTTCTTGGGGAATTTGGTTCTCTTTATATGTGGAAGATTTTGATTTTGTGTTTGCAGGCACGAACATTCATACAAAGCGCAACTGACTGTACGTCTAGCTGCGCTGCGTCACACTACTTTTAGTTCTCAGTATTCAAAACAAAGTCGATTGAATTCACTCGGTGCTGTGTAATTCTCAATTTAATATGATGTGATATATTCTATACACCAACGCTTTTATATGGGTCTGAAACATGGGTAGTGAATGTTGCAACAAGGAGAAGGCTGGAGGCAATGTAGATGTCATGTCTGAGAGCAATGCATAGTGTGAAAATAATGTAGAGAATTCGTAGTTTGGAAATTAGGAGGAGGTGAGAGATTACCGAAACTATTATCCAGAGGGCTGAGGAGGGGTTGTTGAGGTGGTTCAGACATGTAGAGAGGAGGGAAGGAAATAGAATGACTTCGAAAGTGTATAAATCTGTAGTGGAGGGAAGGCGGGGTAGGGGTCGGCCAAGGAAAAGCTGGAGGGAAGGGGTAAAGGATGTTTTGTGTGCGAGAGGGCTTGGACTTCCAGCAAGCGTGCATGAGCGCGTTAGATAAGAGCAAATGGAGACAAATGATTTTTAGGACTTAACGTGCTGTTGGAGTGTAAGCAAGGTAACATTTATGAAGGGATTCAGGGAAACCGGCAGGCCGGACTTTATTCCTGGAGATGGGAAGTACAGTGTCTCCACTCTGAAGGAAGGGTATTAATGTTGCAGTTGTATAACTGTAATGTATGCGCGCCTCTGGCAAGACAGTGATGGAATGAATGATAATGAAAGCTTTTCTTTTTCGGGCCACCCTGTCTTGGTGGGAGACGGCCGATGTGTTAAAAAAAATAATAAAAAATTATTTTACATGAAGAATCTTTTCTAGAAGGACCTTGAAGACTGGGTACAAGATGCTGGTGATGCTGGCTTTATCTTCTTCAGTCTTGGCTCAGCTGTCACGCCCTCCAGTATGCCAGAGGAGTAAGAATTGTCAATGTTTCTTAATAAGATTATTGTAATAGAGGGCGCTAAACCCGTACGGGTCATACAATGCTTAATTAATGAATACGAACTGAAGTGGGGTTATATATGTTTCGAGTAAGGAAAGGGTACCTCCAGTTCCTTGAATCGAGATTCCTTCATTAGCTTCCAGGCACATCCTTGAAGGAAGAGGAATTAATCCCCTCTTCAGATTTTATTTAGAGTCTAGGCTTGGCACACAACCGAGAGCTACCGGGTTAAGTATCCAGGTCTGGGAAAAGTATGGGCAAGTTTCCTTACACTTTCTTGCCCCTGCTCACATTGTAGTATAAATGGACACTTGTGTTTCAGCGAAGAAAAAAATTCAGTGCAAAAAATATCATAGAGTCAGGAAATAATGGAAATGTAAACCATTCCTCCAAAAATTGTCTCACTTTCACATAAGGTTCGCAACCCATTTCTAACTTAGGTTGAGTTAGGTTAGGTTAGTTTACAAAGATAAAACATTGATATAAGACGATAAAATAGTCTGCCGCGCGAACACCTCATGTAACTATGTCATATTTCAACTGTTCAAGGCTCCGTTAACAAGGTATCTATATGACTGATTTTGCAAGTGACATTATGACTGTGGTTCAGAGGATGGACTGCTGTAATGACAGTGTCCTCTTCAGTGTAGATAGGTAAGAAAACTCCAACATACTGAAGGTATTCAAAAGTTATATAAAATATATTATTATTTATTTATTTATTATTATTATTATTATAGTGACAAAAAAAGAAACCATTTCACCATCATTCACTCCATCAGTGTCTTGTCAGAAGCACTTCGATACTACAGTTCAGATGCCTCTTAAAACTGCCCTATCTCCAGCCCTCCAGGGCTCAAGTCTGGCTAAATAATTTGCCTGAATTACTTCATAAATGTTTCATTGCTAACACTCCAAAAGCATGTGAAGTCATACAACCAGCTTATAACATCTTTTTTCGATATATCTAGTTCGACAACAATACCCACATCCCTCATCACTTACCAATTTATTCACAATTTATTCGATACAAATTTTTTCCCTTCCTTTTACTGAATCTTAAATGTAATGCACATTCCTCCCTACATTACTAAAATTCTAATAAATTCCTCTCCATACCCATCTCCTTGTATCCACATAAATTGATAATATACTCACAACAACTAATCATCTCACTACCCAACTACTGCGGCATGTTTCTACACCCTCCAATCTTTTCCAGTGTATCATAACTTTTCACTTCTATAAATTCTTTTAAAATATTCACACATTACCTTTATTTTCAGTAAAATCCCCCCATATTTCATTAAATTTCTAATACAACCCTCCCCATACCCCTCTCCATCTCACTCACATTTCTTCACATCCACTCACCCGTTTCCCAACACACCTCTTCAGAACAAACACAAAAATCACATTTCACATCCACAAATGCATCTCATCACCCATCTCAAATTCACTAAAATCACTGTAACCAAGATATTCACAAAATTCTATGACCACCTAACACACACACACACAGACAACTCACTTTACTTTGAACACTACCAAAAACACCATCAATTACCATTGAATACTCCAAAAATATCATTCGAACACCCCCAAAACACCACTGAATACTACCCAAACTAAGATCAACACTACCAGCTAATATCCATTTTATAGAAATCCCCACATTCCTCCCTACACTAAATTTCTAATAAAATCTATCTCCTCAACTCCACATAGTTTAATATTATACTCATAACCCCACAATTTTTCTCAGTTCAACTATTTCATCAGAAAAAAAGTCACCCGCATTTTGACTCAGTAATATTCACAACATGTCACAAATTTTTAGAAAACACTCATTTTTTATAAATATATCACCAACACATCCAACTAAGATATGATATAAATCACACTTTTAGCCACATTCCCTCAATTTCGGTAATATGAACAAAATTAATTGGGATAACATTTGGAACATTTCCAAATTACGTTGGAGCACATTCAAAAATATATTGGAACACTTCCAAAATACATTAGAGTACTCCAGAATTACTTTGAAAGACTCCATTTTTGGATATTTCCAAATTAGTTTTGAAAACTTTATCTTAAAATCGAACATTATTTTCTTGTTGGTAAACACACTCAATGGTAGAAATATTTACTCGATTTCCGAATAGAAACACATTCCTCGCTCTGAGAGACTCCTTGAGCTTATATGGCTTACCCCAGAGTATTGCATCATGATTTTTGTACAATCCCCTCCAGCGAGGCCATGAAATGGTGTTCACACCCAAGGTAGATTTAAGATAATCATCTCCAGACCAACTGTGTCCTCTTGTGATAAAATTTGGTGAGGTCACAGGGCTGACAGACACCATGAAATTAACTCAAAACAGATATAACATTTGTATTCCAACTCATTACTTTTTTCATGGTAAGGTTTGATTGATTTAAAACTTCAAGTCTTAAAATTTTTTATTAAACATTTCTCTTTTTAATGAATGAAACATCATATATTATTAATGTTGGTGTAACAACACGCTCTACACATCATAAATCCTCCCCTATAAGTCTTGTTCTTCCAAGCCCCGTCACATCGGTACCTGTAAATTTTAATATTTTTTTTTATTTCATTAGCATATAATGGGGAGAAATTTGCACCATCACCTGTAAAAGATATAAACCAACTAAAAGTTACATATTTTTTTCACTATCCCAAACAAATGCCTCTCAAGTGTTACATCAGTTTTCTTCTCGTTAACTTAAATGTCTTCCCATTCTTGACTTAAAAGCATAATCATACTGTGTCCCCTTATTAACTTAAATGAATTAAAAGCGTCTTGTTAACTTAAATGATGTAAGTATTTTGGTAGACATGATTCTTGGTGTTCAGGTAGAGAGAGAAGGTCGAAATGGTAAGTGACACATTTCATGAAGAGATAAATATGAGTTATATATATTAATTCAAATATCTCTCTCTCTCTTCAAGTTATAATTACTTCCTCATAATAATTTAAATGAATTAAACCACTGATACAAGGTAAATAATTTTGCTTACCTTGTAAGTTACTCACACATTAGGCTCAATGTTTTCAAAATACTGTTTAATATCTGTGAAAAGTTCTCTCCAAATTAATTTCCACTTCTTTGTGTTGTACCATCTATGCAAAATGCACAGATTATACTGTGTATTAAGTATTTGACTGACAAAGTTTTCAGATATATTGTTTTCCAAAATATAATATAGCAGATCATCACTCCACTCCGTTACCATTTCATCAAAGAATTTATTCGAATCAAGTTCATTTTCTAACCAAATTTTAACTCGTTGAAAATTCTTTTCACTCAATGATTCACCATCTTTCCTTAAGAGTTGATTGACAGCGTTGCAAAATTCCAACCAAGGAAGATCTTTCACCGTTTCACAAATAACAATGAAATCGCCAAGTTTCCCCATATTAGATGTTTTCCATGTGGTTCCTGGACAATGTCTGGGGGTGACTTACACACAACTCTCCCATATACATAAAGAGTTGCTAAATAGTATTAAATGAAAATTTCATTAAACTTACCTAAACTAGGATCAGCCATTTCAAAATCCATTTTCATAATTAATTTTTTGGGCTTTGGTATAATAAAAGTTTGAGATAAATGAATACTCCATTCACATTCTCGTAACAATAAATTTTCCAATATTTCTTCACTCCATCGTTGAGTCATTTCTCTTACCTCAGCTACAAACACTTCTTTTGAGAGAACATGTTCCGCATCAACTCTTTTTTGAAAGGGTTCGACTCTCTTAATTGTATATAACATTTCTATAAACACCACACTAGTATGTTTTGTCGCAACCACCTCCATATTTCTTCTTCTGCTCAAGTGATTCCTTACCATTTCACTCCAAATATTTATACCAAAAATTTCAATCGTTGTCATCGAATATCATTTTTTTTAATAATACAAATACACATTACAGGGGATTTCTTCAAAGCATATATATTATCCATTGTATATTTCAAATAATATGTTTAGTCATTGTTAACTTTCCTTATTTTTCAGTAAAAAGAAATATTCAGACAATATTTTTTTTTTGGCAACACTTACTACTTGCTTGTGACGTCACTATCCAGCAACACGTTAAAACAGGATAGAACAGGTATCTTCCCCTTATTATTTTAAATGAACTAAAAGCATGACGTCACGATACTCATTGAACAAATTATCTTACCTTTAATTGTCTTCATGCATTTCCAAGTATGTACCATCGGTATAGTAATAACAAGTCATAATACCGTTGAAGTAAGTTATGATTACACTCTACAGGAGCCAACAAATGCATTACCAATTCCAATAATTTGCTAGAAATCAACACAGTTGGTTAAGTTCCCTTATTGGGGTTTGTTCATTTATCATCCACGATACAACTTTTTTCTTGCTATGATCACCTCCTCCGGATATTAAAGGTTTATATTCATTCCACTTAAGATTCTTCACCTCACCAAAGAAATCCAACAAATGTTTAACTCTCCCCATCCTGTATGACACTAAACTCGTGGTGGTTCATTCACCTATCGTCATGGTTATGCCACGTAGTGTTTTTCATGGAACAAATTTCTCTACACATATAGTTATAAAAACTACTAACTCGACAACTCTCGTGGTGAAAAAGAGTATAAGAAGACACATCTGTATTGAGTTACAAGAGTATTTAGATGGAGACTTCAGATCTACGTAAGTTCCCTAGACTGTAAAAATTCAAGTGAGATTTTTGTTATAGTCTAAAAAAAAAATCGTGTTAGACTCATCTTGTGTTTAAGTTAACAAGAGGAAAAGTTCATTTAATAAGTGGAAGTTACATGTAAAAAATTTGTTACAGAAGCAAAAGTGTCTACACATCACTGAACTGACAAAGAAATGATTAATTCGATAGAAGACCTTGATCACAACCCTCCAAAACGAAGGAAGGTGATTGAACAATATCTCACCGATAAAGAAATGCTTATAGCAATGGAAGATTTTGAACGTGAGTTTTTAATGAGATATTATTGAGTAAATTCACCCACAATGTAATTTTTAGAAATTCTAATGAGAAATATTTTTTTTTTCATTTGTTGAGTAACAAACTTAATTTTTGGGATATACTATATTTTATCAAAATTACAGGTAAAGAAGCAACGAAAGATGAAGAAAAATATCTTTCGTTAATGAAAGGTAATATTACAAAAGATTTTAGTGGCAGTGATAAAATTCTTTTAGTACAACAAGCAAATTGTTGTGCTGTTAAATTGAAAAAGGAAGGTCTTGCTGATGCTTTAAGTCAGGTTTTACCACTTAGCAATCCATATTTATTTAGATCACCTGGATGTCATAAAGCAAATCTAGCTAGTGAAGTCACTCGTGATAAATTTGGGAGCATAAAATTTGTAAATAATGGAAAAAATTATTATTTTTTTTTATTATCACACTGGCCGATTCCCACCAAGGCAGGGTGGCCCGAAAAAGAAAAACTTTCACCATCATTCACTCCATCACTGTCTTGCCAGAAGGGTGCTTTACACTACAGTTTTTAAACTGCAACATTAACACCCCTCCTTCAGAGTGCAGGCACTGTACTTCCCATCTCCAGGACTCAAGTCCGGCCTGCCGGTTTCCCTGAATCCCTTCATAAATGTTACTTTGCTCACACTCCAACAGCACGTCAAGTATTAAAAACCATTTGTCTCCATTCACTCCTATCAAACACGCTCACGCATGCCTGCTGGAAGTCCAAGCCCCTCGCACACAAAACCTCCTTTACCCCCTCCCTCCAACCCTTCCTAGGCCGACCCCTACCCCGCCTTCCTTCCACTACAGACTGATACACTCTTGAAGTCATTCTGTTTCGCTCCATTCTCTCTACATGTCCGAACCACCTCAACAACCCTTCCTCAGCCTTCTGGACAACAGTTTTGGTAATCCCGCACCTCCTCCTAACTTCCAAACTACGAATTCTCTGCATTATATTCACACCACACATTGCCCTCAGACATGACATCTCCACTGCCTCCAGCCTTCTCCTCGCTGCAACATTCATCACCCACGCTTCACACCCATATAAGAGCGTTGGTAAAACTATACTCTCATACATTCCCCTCTTTGCCTCCAAGGACAAAGTTCTTTGTCTCCACAGACTCCTAAGTGCACCACTCACTCTTTTTCCCTCATCAATTCTATGATTCACCTCATCTTTCATAGACCCATCCGCTGACACGTCCACTCCCAAATATCTGAATACGTTCACCTCCTCCATACTCTCTCCCTCCAATCTGATATTCAATCTTTCATCACCTAATCTTTTTGTTATCCTCATAACCTTACTCTTTCCTGTATTCACCTTTAATTTTCTTCTTTTGCACACCCTACCAAATAAAAAAAAACCCCATGCTTGCCAATATGTTCGCACAGTATGCGATGGGACCTCCACATAAGTATTATATGAACTGTAAAGTTGATAAGGCCTACTATAACACATGCAAATATTTAGATACAAAGAGAGGTCGTGAGATTATATTTAAAGAGTGCATGAATGATCTTGTTAAGTGGTTATTAACAGATCTCAATGGGATTATAATGGAAAAAGTTATTTCCAGAAGGAATTGGATGTGCTTCAGCCGGAGGTGATTGGCATGCATATCTTAAAATCATTCATGATTTTGCAAAGGAATTAAAAAAAAAAACGTCTTAGAAATACTGTTATCATTATTGTAAAATATGACAAATAAAATATCTCTATAATACTTTTTTGTTTTTGTTTTATTCACCAGCACTCTAAAACATTATTAGGCAACTGAATAGAGATCATACGTCTGGCAGGAATGGTGATGAGTATAAACATCTCTGTTCTTTGTTGTTCATACATTAGTACCTCTTCCATCAGGGTGCGACTAACCATCTGAAGAAAATGGAGACAGACAATAGGATGGAAAAATATTTTAAAATTGAAGAAGGAAAATTGTATGATGAAAAATATTGCCGTGACAACGTCTGCATTATTTTTCATGCAAATTGTGTTGCTATAAAAGGATATGGTGCAAGTTATACAACGTCTGCATTATTTTTCATGCAAATTGTGTTGCTATAAAAGGATATGGTGCAAGTTATTATTTGGGTAAGAAATATCCTTATGCTGATGTGTATCGGAGTAGAGAACCATTATTTAATCTGAGAAGATGCATAGTTGAAGATCGTGATACTCCTGGAACTGTTATCAAGTTTGAACCTTCACCGGATCAAAGAAAATTGAATCTTCCTTATTTAGCAGCCATAATAAGCCAATTTGGTATTGCTGGACCATTGGAGGAAAATACCATTTCTCAAAATTAAATTGAAAAATCAAGAGATTCCCATTTGGTGTATGGTTTAAATAAAGATACTATCGCAGACAGAATAAGATATTTCAAGGAATCCATTGAGAGAGTCATAAAAAGTGTGAAAGACAATAAAAACATACGAGAGGTTATCTTTCTGAAAGGTATTGGGAGGTGTGAAACTTCAAATGATTATATCTGGAATACACATTATAAACCCATACTCGAAGATATGATAATGAAATTTAAGGAAGAAGGTATTCGATCAAAAATGGTTGTCAAAGAAGAAATGAAAAACATTAACCAAGGTCAAGAATTAGAAGATGATTCGAAGTTATTGTCTTCTAGAATTGAAGGAAGTGCTTGGTATCCCTCATGAGGTAAGCAAAATTATTTACCTTGTATCAGCGGTTTAATTCATTTAAATTATTATGAGGAAGTAATTATAACTTGAAGAGAGAGAGATATATTTGAATTAATATATATAACTCATATTTATCTCTTCATGAAATGTGACACCTACCATTTCGACCTTCTCTCTCTACCTGAACACCAAGAATCATGTCTACCAAAATACTTACATCATTTAAGTTAACAAGACGCTTTTAATTCATTTAAGTTAATAAGGGGACACAGTATGATTATGCTTTCAAGTCAAGAATGGGAAGATATTTAAGTTAACGAGAAGAAAACTGATGTAACACTTGAGAGGCATATGTTTGGGATAGTGAAAAAAATATGTAACTTTTAGTTGGTTTATATCTTTTACAGGTGATGGTGCAAATTTCTCCCCATTACATGCTAATGAAATAAAAAAAATATTAAAATTTACAGGTACCGATGTGACGGGGCTTGGAAGAACAAGACTTAGAGGGGAGGATTTATGATGTGTAGAGCGTGTTGTTACACCAAGATTAATAATATATGATGTTTCATTCATTAAAAAGAGAAATGTTTAATAAAAAATTTTAAGACATGATGAAGTTTTAAATCAATCAAACCTTACCATGAAAAAAAGTATTGAGGTAGAATACAAATGTTATATCTCATTTAAGTTAATTTCATGGTGTCTGTCAGCCCTGTGACCTCACCAAATTTTAGCACAAGAGGACACAGTTGGTCTGGAAAGAGATGATTATCTTAAATCTACCTTGGGTGTGAACACCATTTCATGGCCTCGCTGGAGGGGATTGTACAAAAATCATGATGCAATACTCTGGGGTAAGCCATATAAGCTCAAGGAGTCTCTCAGAGCGAGGAATGTGTTTCTATTCGGAAATCGAGTAAATATTTCTACCATTGAGTGTGTTTACCAACAAGAAAATAATGTTCGATTTTAAGATAAAGTTTTCAAAACTAATTTGGAAATATAAAAAAATGGAGCCGTTCAAAATAATTCTGGAGTACTCTAATGTATTTTGGAAGTGTTCCAATATATTTTTGAATGTGCTCCAACGTAATTTGGAAATGTTCCAGATGTTATCCCAATTAATTTTGTTCATATTACCGAAATTGAGAGAATGTGGCTAAAAATGTGATTTATATCATATCTTACTTGGATGTGTTGGTGATATATTTATAAAAAATGGGTGTTTTCTAAAAATTTGTGACATGTTGTGAATATTACTGAGTCAAAATGCGGGTGACTTTTTTTCTGATGAAATAGTTGAACTGAGAAAAATTGTGGGGTTATGAGTATAATATTAAACTATGTGGAGTTGAGGAGATAGATTTTATTAGAAAGTTAGTGTAGGGAGGAATGTGGGGATTTCTATAAAATGGATATTAGCTGGTAGTGTTGATCTTAGTTTGGGTAGTATTCAGTGGTGTTTTGGGGGTGCTCGAATGATATTTTTGGAGTATTCAATGGTAATTGATGATGTTTTTGGTAATGTTCAAAGTAGAGTTGTCTGTGTGTGTGTGTTTTAGGTGGTCATAGAATTTTGTGAATATCTTGGTTACAGTGATTTTAGTGAATTTGAGATGGGTGATGAGATGCATTTGTGGATGTGAAATGTGATTTTTGTGTTTGTTCTGAAGAGGTGTGTTGGGAAACGGGTGAGTGGATGTGAAGAAATGTGAGTGAGATGGAGAGGGGTATGGGGAGGGTTGTATTAGAAATTTAATGAAATATGGGGGGATTTTACTAAAAATAAAGGTAATGTTTGAATATTTTAAAAGAATTTATAGAAGTGAAAAGTTATGATACACTGGAAAAGATTGGAGGGTGTAGAAACATGCCGCAGTAGTTGGGTAGTGAGATGATTAGTTGTTGTGAGTATATTATCAATTTATGTGGATACAAGGAGATGGGTATGGAGAGGAATTTATTAGAATTTTAGTAATGTAGGGAGGAATGTGCATTACATTTAAGATTCAGTAAAAAGAAGGGGAAAAATTTGTATCGAATAAATTGTGAATAAACTGGTAAGTGATGAGGGATGTGGGTATTGTTGTCGAACTAGATATATCGAAAAAAGATGTTATAAGCTGGTTGATGTTGTGACTTTTTCTGATGAAATTAGTTAAAACGAGAAAAAATTGTGGGTTGTGGGGTGTTGTGGGTGTTGTGGGTATTGTTGTCGAACTAGAGATACCGAAACGATGTTATAAGTGGGTTGTTGTTGTGACTTTTTCTGATGAAATTAGTTAAAACGAGATAAAATTGTTGGTTGTGGGGTGATGTGGGTTGTGGGTGTTGTTGTCGAACTAGAGATACCGAAAAAGAAGTGAATCTATTATAAGTGTTCGTGTGTGTTTGGATTGTGTTCATGTTTTTTTTTTTTTTGTTCACTCATGGTATATCTTAGTTGGAGGAGAGTGTACTCATAGAAATTGGTAATCGTCTTGGTTATAGTGATTTGAAGGGATTTGTGTGAAAATGGGTGTTAGTCTGTGATGTTGATCTTAGTTTATGGTGATTTTGGTGGTGTTTTGAGTGTATTCAGAGGTGTTTTAGTAGTATTCAGTGGTGTATTTGGGAGTACTCAAATGGTGTTTTTAGGTTGTTCAAAGGTGTTTTTGAAGGTGTTCAAATGATGTGCAAGAGTACTTATGAAGGTGTTCTGGAAGTATTCAGTGGTGATTTGGGGGGTGTTCGAATGATGTTTTTGGAGTATTCAAAGGTAATTGATGGTGTTTTTTGGTGTTGTTCAAAGTAAAGTGTTTGAGTTAGTTTTTGTGATAATGTTGTGAAGTCTGAAGACTGAGGGAGGAGTTTGGGGGATGAATTGTAATTTAATGAAATGTGTAGGTGCAGATAAATTAGAGATGTCAAATCTTATTTGGGAGTATTCAAAATGATATTTTGGAAGTGTTTCGGTGTTGTTTGGAAATGTTCAAAGATGCTTTTGTGAGTTTTCAAATGATTTATGAGAGTGTTCGAAGTAATCTGGGGGTTGTTCTGTAGTGAGATGATAAAGGTTGTCGAAGAGAGAATATTTCTTTAGAGATACTGTGAAAAGTGTGTGTGTGTGTGTGTGTGTGTGTGTGTGTGTGTGTGTGTGTGCGTACTAACTTCGTAATATGTAAAATTGTGACTAGTGAATTTATCGAAAGTGGTTATAAGTTGTAAGTGTTGTGGTGACTTTTTCTGATGAAATAGTTAAAACGAGAAAATTATCTAGACTTGTGTTGTATTTTGTAAAGAAATTGTGAATTGTTGTGGGTATTAACGAAAAAATGTGGAATTATTTGGGTTATCCTGGGTTAAGAGTGAAAATGTTTTCCCTATGTTGTATATGAAATGTGTAATGCTGAGATGGAGATGACGAAGAAGATCCAGAACAAAAAATGCATAGAATTTCTTCAATTTTAGTCAGTGAATTGTACCTTTTTTCAATGAATTTTTTTTTGTTGGATGTATGTGAAATGCATTGGTTGTATAATAAATAGTGTTATCCTGCATTTTAAGTTAATGTCTGCTCGACAAGATTCAGCCTGTGTGCGAGGTCATCACGTGACGTCACTGACATAGGAGGAAGTCGACAAGATTCAGCTTGTATGTGTGAGGTCATCATGTGACGTCACTGACCGTCGAGTAAACACAGGTGTGGTGACGTCACACTTGTTTAGATCTGTAGTAAGAGAAAGTACCATGCCTCATAGGAGGAGTTCAATTGAAATGCTTACCCCCAGAGGGGAGAATCCAAAAACTTGATCCAAGGAGATGGAGTCTTTGTATTATCGAGAAAACCTTAATCCGAGGAGATGGAGCCTTCGTATTATCGAGAAAACCTTGATCCGAGGACATGGAGTCTTTGTATTATCAAGAAAACCTTGATCCAAGGAGATGGAGTCTTTGTATTATCGAGAAAAAAAAAATTGGGGTGAAAGTGGGAGTCCATTTTGAATGCTTACCCCCAGAGGGGGGAATCCAAAAAACTTGATCCGAGGAGATCATAAGAAAATGAAATTAAAAAAAAATCGAAAAAATTGGGATGGGGATGAAAGTGGGAGGGGGAACCTCAAAAATTTTGATCCGAGTAGATGGAGAGCACAAGAAAATAAAATTCAAAAAAAAATTGAAAAAAATCGGAGAAAAATTCGGGGAGCGGGGGCGATCCGGACGACACTGCAGAAGGTGCAGGAGAAGGCGTGGGCGGGCGCAACGGACTGGCGCGAGGGGCGCGGGCGGGCGCGAGGGCGCGGCGGGTGGGTGGGTCGGCGCGAGGGCGGGGGCGGGTGGGTGGGTCGGCGCGAGGGCGGGGGCGGGTGGGGGGGGCGTGGGTCGAGGGCGAGGTGGTCGAGGGCGAGGTGGTCGAGGGCGAGGTGGTCTCGAGGGCGAGGTGGTCTCGAGGGCGAGGTGGTCTCGAGGGCGAGGTCCAGGTCATTAGCATAAAGGTGTGAAAAGGAGTCTGCTCAGAGGAGTCCGTACCGTGGGGACCGCTCTGTAGAAGGGACCGCTCAGGAAATGGACCGCTCTGTAGAAATCATAACTACATAAATATATATATATATATATATATATATATATATATATATATATATATATATATATATATATATATATTTATATATAGTGCCATGCTGTCATGGCAAAACGTGTGGCGAGTTAGATGGGGGATTTTCAATTATAACTCCTGATCAAGGAGGCTGACCAGGTCAAGACTGAACAGGAGTCAGTGTGAATATTCTGGAAAGATTCCAGTGCAGCGAGAAGACATTTCTGTACACCGTTTCAATGTAAATAGTGGAAGTGGTGTGCAGTTTGTGAATGTTGGCGAGTGGTGGTAGCGAGGAAGACGGCCAGTGGTGGTGGGGGAGAATAAGGCCTACACTGTGTGCCAGTACCAGCACCTTGCGTCATGCTTCCAGTTAACTTAGAAATGATTACGCGTTGATGCTTGGAATAATTAGAGGCACATTTTATGGAAAAAACAATGTGGGATTTATGTTAACGAGGGAGTGACCAGTCAGTGCCGCCTCCCCCACGCCACGGGGTAAGGGGGAAGAGGCGTGGTGTGTAGGTGGTGAAGGTACACATGGGTGCAGCAGTGCCCATACCCACTTCGATCATGATGTACATGGGAAACAAATAATGAAATGTGTATTGTAAGACTGTGTGAACAATATATAGTGTGCCAGTTCATATGTATTGTACTCCCCTCACCCCCTCTCCCGGGGCTACCCCCACCCAACAACCTGTGCCTCCCCCACCCACCACCAGAGTCTCCCCCACCCACTATCAGAGCCTCCCCGACCCACTACCAGAGTCTCCCCCCCCCACAACCAGAGTCTCCCCCACCCACTACCAGAGTCTCCCCACCCACTACCAGAGTCTCCCCCACCCACTACCAGAGTCTCCCCCACCCACTACCAGTCTCTCCCCCACCCACTATCAGAGCCTCCCCCACCCACTATCAGAGCCTCCCCGACCCACTACCAGAGTCTCCCCACCCACTACCAGAGTCTCCCCCATCCACTACCAGAGCCTCCCCCACCCACTACCAGAGCCTCCCCCACCCACTACCAGAGGCTCCCCCACCCACTACCAGAGTCTCCCCCACCCACTACCAGTCTCTCCCCCACCCACTATCAGAGCCTCCCCCACCCACTATCAGAGCCTCCCCCACCCACTATATATAGTGTGCAAGTTCATATGTATTGTACTCCTTTCACCCCCTCTCCGGGGCTACCCCCACCCAACAACCTGTGCCTCCCCCACCCACCACCAGAGCCTCCCCCACCCACTACCAGAGTCTCCTCCACCCACTACCAGTCTCTCCCCCACCAACTACCAGAGTCTCCCCCACCCACTACCAGTCTCTCCCCCACCCACTACCAGAGCCTCCCCCACCCACTACCAGAGTTTCCCTCACCCACTACCAGAGCTTCACTATCAGAGCCTCCCCCACTCACTATCAGAGCCTCTCCCACCCACTACCAGAGCCTCACTATCAGAGCCTCCCCCACCCACTATCAGAGCCTCCCCCACCAACTACCAGAGCCTCCCCCACCCACTATATATAGTGTGCAAGTTCATATGTATTGTACTCCCTTCGCCCCCTCTCCAGGGGCTACCCCCACCCAACAACCTGTGCCTCCCCCACCCACCACCAGAGCCTCCCCCACCCACTACCAGAGTCTCCTCCACCCACTACCAGTGTCTCCCCCACCCACAACCAGAGTCTCCTCCACCCACTACCAGAGCCTCCCCCACCCACTACCAGAGCCTCCCCCACCCACTACTAGAGCCTCCCCCACCCACTACCAGAGCCTCCCCCACCCACCACCAGAGCCTCCCCTACCCACCACCAGAGCCTCCCCCACCCACTACCAGAGCCTCCCCCACCCACCACCAGCGCCTCCCCTACCCACTACCAGAGCTTCCCCCACCCACCATCAGAGCCTCCCCATCCACAATCAGAGCCTCTCCCACCCACTACCAGACCCTCACTATCAGAGCCTTCCCCACCCACTATCAGAGCCTCCCCCACCCACTACCAGAGTCTCCCCCACCCACTATATATAGTGTGCAAGTTCATATGTATTGTACTCCCTTCGCCCTCTCTCCCGGGGCTACCCCCACCCAACAACCTGTGCCTCCCCCACCCACTACCAGAGCCTCCCCCACCCACTATATATAGTGTGCAAGTTCATATGTATTGTACTCCCTTCGCCCCCTCTCCAGGGGCTACCCCCACCCAACAACCTGTGCCTCCCCCACCCACCACCAGAGCCTCCCCCACCCACTACCAGAGTTTCCTCCACCCACTACCAGTGTCTCCCCCACCCACTACCAGAGCCTCCACCACCCACTACCAGAGCCACCCCCACCCACTACCAGAGCCTCCCCCACCCACTACTAGAGCCTCCCCCACCCACTACCAGAGCCTCCCCCACCCACCACCAGAGCCTCCCCTACCCACCACCAGAGCCTCCCCCACCCACTACCAGAGCCTCCCCCACCCACCACCAGCGCCTCCCCTACCCACTACCAGAGCTTCCCCCACCCACCATCAGAGCCTCCCCATCCACAATCAGAGCCTCTCCCACCCACTACCAGACCCTCACTATCAGAGCCTCCCCCACCCACTATCAGAGCCTCCCCCACCCACTACCAGAGCCTCCCCCACCCACTATATATAGTGTGCAAGTTCATATGTATTGTACTCCCTTCGCCCCCTCTCCCGGGGCTACCCCCACCCAACAACCTGTGCCTCCCCCACCCACTACCAGAGTCTCCCCCACCCACTATATATAGTGTGCAAGTTCATATGTATTGTACTCCCTTCGCCCTTTCTCCCGGGGCTACCCCCACCCTACAACCTGTGCCTCCCCCACCCACCACCAGAGCCTCCCCCCCCCACTACCAGAGTCTCCTCCACCCACTACCAGTCTCTCCCCCACCCACTACCAGAGCCTCCGCCACCCACTACCAGAGCCTCCCCACCCACTACCAGAGCCTCCCCCATCCACTACCAGAGCCTCCCCCACCCACCACCAGAGCCTCCCCCACCCACTACCAGAGCCTCCCCCACCCACCACCAGCGCCTCCCCCACCCACTACCAGAGCTTCCCTCACCCACCATCAGAGCCTCCCCCATCCACCACCAGAGCCTCCCCCACCCCCAAATGCTTTTGCAAAGTCTGTGTATATTACATCTGCATTCTGATTTTCTTCCAGTGCATCCAAGGCCATGTCATAGTGATCCAGTAGTTGTGAGAGGCAGGAGCGACCTGCCCTGAACCCATGTTGCCAATATACACAGACTTTGCAAAAGCATTTGACAAATGCGACATCCCACATCATAAAAATCTTTGAAAGAGTGCTAAGAAGCAGGATTGCAAATCACCTGGATTCCCAAAATCTGCACAATCCAGGGCAACATGGGTTCAGGGCAGGTCGCTCCTGCCTCTCACAACTACTGGATCACTATGACATGGCCTTGGATGCACTGGAAGAAAATCAGAATGCAGATGTAATATACACAGACTTTGCAAAAGCATTTGACAAATGCGATCATGGCGTAATAGCCCATAAAATACGTGCTAAAGGAATAACTGGGAAAGTGGGGAGATGGATCTTCAACTTCCTAACAAATCGAACACAAATAGTAGTGGTCAACAGAGTTAAATCGGAGGCTGCCATAGTGAAGAGCTCTGTTCCACAAGGCACAGTACTCGCCCCCATCTTATTCCTTATCCTCATATCAGACATAAACAGAGATATACACCACTGCACCGTATCATCCTTTGCGGATGATACTATGATCTGCATGAGGCTGTCATCTGCTGAGGACGCGGTTAACCTCCAAGAAGATATAAACAAAGTTTTCCAGTGGGCAACGGTAAACAATATGATGTTCAATGAGGACAAATTCCAACTACTCCGTTATGGAAAACTGGAGGAGATAATAACTAGAACAGAGTATACTACTGACTCCGGCCATACAATAGAGCGGAAAAATAATGTAAGGGACCTGGGAGTAGTAATGTCTGAGGATCTCACTTTCAAGGATCACAACAGTGCCACGATCGCACGTGCAAAGAAAATGATAGGATGGATAATGAGAACTTTCAAAACGAGAGATGCCAAGCCCATGATGATCCTTTTCAAATCACTTGTTCTCTCTAGGCTGGAATACTGCTGTACATTAACATCTCCATACAAAGCAGGTGAAATCGCAGATCTAGAGAGTGTACAGAGATCCTTTACTGCACGTATAAGTTCTGTCAAGCACCTTAACTACTGGGAACGCTTGGAAGCACTTGACTTGTACTCGTTGGAACGCAGGAGGGAGAGTTATATCATAATCTACACTTGGAAAATCTTGGAAGGAATGGTCCCAAATCTGCACACAGAAATCACTCCCTACGAAAGTAAAAGACTGGGCAGGCGATGCAAAATGCCGCCAATAAAAAGTAGGGGCGCCATTGGTACACTAAGAGAAAACACCATAAGTGTCCGGGGCCTAAAACTGTTCAACAGCCTCCCAGCAAGCATTAGGGGAATTGCCAATAAACCCCTGGCTGCCTTCAAGAGAGAGCTGGACAGATACCTAAAGTCAGTGCCGGATCAGCCGGGCTGTGGCTCGTACGTCGGACTGCGTGCGGCCAGCAGTAACAGCCTAGTTGATCAGGCCCTGATCCATCGGGAGGCCTGGTCATGGACCGGGCCGCGGGGGCGTTGATCCCCGGAATAACCTCCAGGTAACCAGGTAACCACCAGAGCCTTCTCCTCCCACTACCAGAGCCTCCCCCACCCAGTTCCCAGCAGCAGTTTTCCCTTTCCCCTCCCAGCCCCTCAAACTCCACCAGGCCACCACGACCAATTTACTACCTTCCACGCACCATACCCACCCAGCATGTCATACTCCACTCCTATTGTCTAGTCTAGCAGTTGGATGCCAACCAGGAGGAAGCAAGCAGCCAGGGAAATGGCACTGCTGGCAATAGTAGGAGAGGCAAGTGTCGGTCATGCTTACAGCTTCGTTGTCTCAACTCTAATGATTTCCTCCGCAAACACGGTAGTTGCCCTGGTTCAGGATGTCCTGTTGTGGAAAGTGATGATCCAGATCCAGCTCAGGCATCTGAACCCACTCCAACAGATCTTATCTCATCAGATATCTTGGAAGCAATTAAAGCAACAGGTACCAGGACACTAACACATATTCCCAAAGCAGCCTGTTAACACGGGCTGCTCCACCAACCATCAAGGCATGGCACAACTTGCTTCTTTTTGGTAATGTCTGCTTAGCTGTGCCGGAAAGAAGGGAAAAGAGGCTAGCCTCAATGATCATTAAATCTTTAAGAGACTTTCCTAGAACTGATAACCACATTTGCCTTCCCTTTCAATACAAAAACGGGAGAGGCAGAACCCCCACTCACTCCACTGACAATGAAAAAGTCAGAGTGCAGGTGAGCAAGAAAATTGAAGAGAGCAACACAGTGGGGGCAATCAGAATTATTACCAGTGAAGATACAGATGCCCCCAGGGATGCTGACACGGCGGAAGCACTTAGAGGAAAGCACCCTGCCAGGGAAATCAGGGGCACCAACAGTTCCAACACCTCTGTCTCCACTGTGGAACCATTGATTGTGGAAGACTCAGACGTTTACAAAGCAATAATGTCGTTCCCATCTGGGTCTGCTGGGGGTTACACTGGAATAACGCCACAGGACTTAAAGGAAATGGTTAATCCAGTTACTGGGGAGATTGCAGAGACACTGCTTTCAGAGATCACAAGGTTCGTCAACAGTTCTTTTTTGGTGCAACAATTTGTGCACTTAAAAAGAAGGATGGAGAAATTAGGCCTATTGCAGTAGGCAACACTTTTCGCCGCCTCGTTTCCAAAGCTGCTGTCCAAAGCATTCGCACAGAGGCAGCCATTGTGCTTCAACCAAACCAGCTTGGTTTTGGGGTCTCTCAAGGAAGTGAGGCAGTGGTTCATGCAACAAGGGCGTATATCAACAACCGGCCTGAGGACAATGCAGTGGTAAAATTAGACTTCAAGAATGCATTTAATCTCCTGAAAAGATATGTGGTATTAGCAGCGGTACAAGAACATTTCCCTGGTCTCTTCCCCTTTGTTTCAGCTGGAAATAGCAAGGAATCAATGTTCTTGTTTGGAGAGCATGAAATCACATCATCAGAGGGTGTCCAGCAAGGGGATCCTCTTGCACCATTTCTCTTCTGTATAGAAGTTAGGGAAATCACAGTCAGACTGACTAGTGAGCTAAACATCTGGTTTCTGGATGACGGCACAATAGCAGGTACAAAGGAGTCCCTCTTAGGTGAACTTACACAAGTGATGACACGGGACAGGAAATGGGTCTCATCCTGAATCCATCCAAATGTGAAATCATTTCAGTCAACAAGTGGTAAATGCAATGAGATCCAAACTACCAGGAGCATCAGCCATTGCCCCTACAAATAGCGTCTTCCTTGGGAAGCGATGCCATTGACACAATCCTCAGGAAGAAATTAGAAGAACTGAGGAAAATGGAACAAGGAATAGGCAATCTGGACACCCACGATGCCTTGTACCTTCTCACAAAGTGCTTGAGTCTGCCCAGGTTGACATATTTCCTAAGATGTGCATCTTCAAATGATAACCCTATACTGCACGAACATGACAGCATCCTGATGAGGATTTTTACAAAAGTACTTAACCTTACTCTAGAAGATGGGCAGTGGAACCAAGCTACACTTCCAGTCAGACTAGGAGGTACTGGTGTCCGCAAGTCATTACAGATTGCACTACCTGCTTTTCTGTCCTCATGCATTGCATCCAGAGGGCTTATCGCAGCAATTCTCCCTGAACATCTTAGGGACAAGATTGGAGTCCAGGACCAAAAGTTCATTGATGGAGTCATGATCTGGGATAATCTAACAGGCTCTGAAACCAGACCTGCTCCCCCCAACAACTACAAACAGTCGCACTGGGATGGCCCGATAGTGGAGAAAATAGCCTCAACAAAGCTTCAGTGTGTGTCAGGGAAGGATAGAGCCCACCTTCTGGCAGTGAGAGCTCCTCATGTAGGGGACTTTTTGTTGGCTGTTCCCAACGCGGTTCGACCCACAGACCTTCCGCATTGGTGTTGCCCTTCGACTTGCCGCCCCTATTCTCGCCGAACACAGGTGTATTTGTGGCAGTGAAGCAGCAGACCGATTCGGGTACCATGGTCTTGTGTGCCGTAAATCCGAGGGAAAGATTGCAAGATATGAGGAGGTTAATAACATTATCAAGAAGAGCCTCACAACAGTCGGATGCCCAGCAGTAAGGGAGCCACCTCAACTATGCAGATCTGGACAGATGATAAGCAGGTGGTGTGGGACTACACATGTGCATCTAACTTGGCTGATACCTATCTCCAATACACCAGGGAAGAAGAAGAAGGGGCAGCCGCCAGCTTCGGGGAGTCCCAAAAGTCTAGAAAATATGGAGAATTTGCCCATCATTATATGTTTGTTCCCATAGGCTCAGAGTCCCTTGGCCCATGGTGAAAAAGTGCATTTAAATTCCTTAAGGAGCGAGACAAAAGACTCATCAGGGTAAATAGGGATCCCAGGGCAGCTAGTTTTCTCCTCCAGCGACTCAGTGCTGCTGTTCAGAGGGGTAATGCCTGCTGTATTTTGGGAACGCGCCCCAGTTCTGAAGAGCTGGATGAGATTTTCGCATTATAATCAGTGACAAACATGTAACAATATGTACTAGAAATTTATCTCTCACCTCATATACTGTATATGCCATCTTTATATCACCACTGTATCTCTTAAACCTTTTTGTACCATATTATGTAATAAAATATACCACTGGTAAAAAAGAATGAAAAGATGGGGTGGTAGGGGAAGTGGAATATTCAAACGGCTTCAAGAAGAAATCCAAATATTTATCCTTTAAGCCTTTTTATCCACTTCTCTGAGGCTATGGGTCCCACAATTTACACCAGAGGTGGGCCCCATCCTATATATATATATATATATATATATATATATATATATATATATATATATATATATATATATATATATATATATATATATATATATATATATTATGACACTGGAATATTGCTGCACTCTAACAGCACCTTTCAAGGCAGGTGAAATTGCCGACCTAGAAAATGTACAGAGAACTTTCACAGCGCGCATAACGGAGATAAAACACCTCAATTACTGGGAGCGCTTGAGGTTTTTAAACCTGTATTCCCTGGAACGCAGGAGGGAGAGATACATGATTATATACACCTGGAAAATCCTAGAGGGACTAGTACCGAACTTGCACACGAAAATCACTCACTACGAAAGCAAAAGACTTGGCAGACGATGCACCATCCCCCCAATGAAAAGCAGGGGTGTCACTAGCACGTTAAGAGACCATACAATAAGTGTCAGGGGCCCGAGACTGTTCAACTGCCTCCCAGCACACATAAGGGGGATTACCAACAGACCCCTGGCAGTCTTCAAGCTGGTACTGGACAAGCACCTAAAGTCAGTTCCTGATCAGCCGGGCTGTGGCTCGTACGTTGGTTTGCGTGCAGCCAGCAGCAACAGCCTGGTTGATCAGGCGCTGATCCACCAGGAGGCCTGGTCACAGACCGGGCCGCGGGGGCGTTGACCCCCGAAACTCTCTCCAGGTAAACTCCAGGTAAACACTGGCCGATTCCCACCAAGGCAGGGTGGCCCGAAAAAGAAAAACTTTCACCATCATTCACTCCATCACTGTCTTGCCAGAAGGGTGCTTTACACTACAGTTTTTAAACTGCAACATTAACACCCCTCCTTCAGAGTGCAGGCACTCTACTTCCCATCTCCAGGACTCAAGTCCGGCCTGCCGGTTTCCCTGAACCCCTTCATAAATGTTACTTTGCTCACACTCCAACAGCACGTCAAGTATTAAAAACCATTTGTCTCCATTCACTCCTATCAAACACGCTCACGCATGCCTGCTGGAAGTCCAAGCCCCTCGTACACAAAACCTCCTTTACCCCCTCCCTCCAACCTTTCCTAGGCCGACCCCTACCCCGCCTTCCTTCCACTACAGACTGATACACTCTTGAAGTTATTCTGTTTCGCTCCATTCTCTCCACATGTTCGAACCACCTCAACAACCCTTCCTCAGCCCTCTGGACAACAGTTTTGGTAATCCCGCACCTCCTCCTAACTTCCAAACTACGAATTCTCTGCATTATATTCACACCACACATTGCTCTCAGACATGACATCTCCAATGCCTCCAGCCTTCTCCTCGCTGCAACATTCATCACCCATGCTTCACACCCATATAAGAGCGTTGGTAAAACTATACTTTCATACATTCCCCTCTTTGCCTCCAAGGACAAAGTTCGTTGTCTCCAGAGACTCCTAAGTGCACCACTCACCCTTTTCCCCTCATCATTTCTATGATTCACCTCATCTTTCATAGACCCATCCGCTGACACGTCCACTCCCAAATATCTGAATACATTCACCTCCTCCATACTCTCTCCCTCCAATCTGATATCCAATCTTTCATCACCTAATCTTTTTGTTATCCTCATAACCTTACTCTTTCCTGTATTCACTTTCAATTTTCTTCTTTTGCACACCCTACCAAATTCATCCACCAATCTCTGCAACTTCTCTTCAAAATCTCCCAAGAGCACAGTGTCATCAGCAAAGAGCAACTGTGACAACTCCCACTTTATGTGTGATTCTTTATCTTTTAACTCCACGCCTCTTGCCAAGACCCTCGCATTTACTTCTCTTACAACCCCATCTATAAATATATTAAACAACCACGGTGACATCACACATCCTTGTCTAAGGCCTACTTTTACTGGGAAATAATTTCCTTCTTTCCTACATACTCTAACTTGAGCCTCACTATCCTCGTAAAAACTCTTCACTGCTTCCAGTAACCTACCTCCTACACCATACACTTGCAACATCTGCCACATTGCCCCCCTATCCACCCTGTCATATATATATTATATAAATATAATATAATATATATACATATATATATATATATATATATATATATATGTATATATTATATATATAATAGGTAGTAGGTTGGTAGACAGCAACCACCCAGGGAGGTACTACCGTCCTGCCAAGTGAGTGTAAAACGAAAGACTGTAATTGTTTTACATGATGGTAAGATTGCTGGTGTCTTTTGTCTGTCTCATAAATATGCAAGATTACAGGTACGTCTTGCTACTTCTACTTACACTTAGGTCACACTACACATACATGTATATGTTTATTTATACACACTCATCTGAATTTTCTTGGATTTTATCTTAATAGTTCTTGGTCTTATTACTTTTCCTTTTATATCCATGGGGAAGTGGAATAAGAATCTTTCCTCCGTAAGCCATGCGTGTTGTAAAAGTCAACTAAAATGCCGGGAACAATGGGCTAGTAACCCCTTTTCCTTTAAAGATTACTAAAAAGAATAAGAAGAAGAAAATTGTCAAAGTGGGAAGTCTGAATGTGCGTGGATGTTGTGCAAATGATAAGAAAGAGATGATTGTGGATGTTATGAATGAGAAGAAACTGGATGTCCTGGCTTTAAGTGAAACAAAGCTGAAGGGGGTGGGAGAGTTTCAATGGAGAGGAATAAATGGAATTAGGTCAGGGGTTTCAAATAGAGTTAGAGCTAAAGAAGGAGTAGCAATAATGTTGAAGGATAAGCTATGGCAGGAAAAGAGGGACTACAAATGCATAGATTCAAGGATTATGTGGAGTAAAATAAAGATAGGATGTGAAAAGTGGGTTATAATAAGCGTGTATGCACCTGGAGAAGAGAGAAGTGTAGAGGAGAGAGAGAGATTCTGGGAAATGTTGAGTGAATGCGTGGGGAGTTTTGAATCAAGTGTGAGAGTAATGGTGGTTGGGGATTTCAATGCTAAAGTGGGTAAAAATGTTATGGAGGGAGTAGTAGGTAAATTTGGGGTGCCAGGGGTAAATGTAAATGGGGAGCCTTTAATTGAGCTATGTGTAGAAAGAAATTTGGTAATAAGTAATACATATTTTATGAAAAAGAGGATAAATAAATATACAAGGTATGATGTAGCACGTAATGAAAGTAGTTTGTTAGATTATGTATTGGTGGATAAAAGGTTGATGGGTAGGCTCCAGGATGTACATGTTTATAGAGGGGCAACTGATATATCAGATCATTATTTAGTTGTAGCTACAGTTAGAGTAAGAGGTAGATGGGAAAAGAGGAATGTGGCAACAACAAGTAAGAGGGAGGTGAAAGTGTATAAACTAAGGGAGGAGGAAGTTCGGGCGAGATATAAGCGACTATTGGCAGAAAGGTGGGCTAGTGCAAAGATGAGTAGTGGGGGGGTTGAAGAGGGTTGGAATAGTTTTAAAAATGCAGTATTAGAATGTGGGGCAGAAGTTTGTGGTTATAGGAGGGTGGGGGCAGGAGGAAAGAGGAGTGATTGGTGGAATGATGAAGTAAAGGGTGTGATAAAAGAGAAAAAGGTAGCTTACGAGAGGTTTTTACAAAGCAGAAGTGTTATAAGAAGAGCAGAGTATATGGAGAGTAAAAGAAAGGTGAAGAGAGTGGTGAGAGAGTGCAAAAGGAGAGCAGATGAAAGAGTGGGAGAGGCACTGTCAAGAAATTTTAATGAAAATAAGAAAAAATATTGGAGTGAGTTAAACAAGTTAAGAAAGCCTAGGGAAAGTATGGATTTGTCAGTTAAAAACAGAGTAGGGGAGTTAGTAGATGGGGAGAGGGAGGTATTAGGTAGATGGCGAGAATATTTTGAGGAACTTTTAAATGTTGAGGAAGAAAGGGAGGCGGTAATTTCATGCACTGGCCAGGGAGGTATACCATCTTTTAGGAGTGAAGAAGAGCAGAATGTAAGTGTGGTGGAGGTACGTGAGGCATTACGTAGAATGAAAGGGGGTAAAGCAGCTGGAACTGATGGGATCATGACAGAAATGTTAAAAGCAGGGGGGGATATAGTGTTGGAGTGGTTGGTACTTTTGTTTAATAAATGTATGAAAGAGGGGAAGGTACCTAGGGATTGGCGGAGAGCGTGTATAGTTCCATTATATAAAGGGAAAGGGGACAAAAGAGATTGTAAAAATTATAGAGGAATAAGTTTACTGAGTATACCAGGAAAAGTATACGGTAGAGTTATAATTGAAAGAATTAGAGGTAAGACAGAATGTAGAATTGCGGATGAGCAAGAAGGCTTCAGAGTGGGTAGGGGATGTGTAGATCAAGTGTTTACATTGAAGCATATATGTGAACAGTATTTAGATAAAGGTAGGGAAGTTTTTATTGCATTTATGGATTTAGAAAAGGCATATGATAGAGTGGATAGAGGAGTAATGTGGCAGATGTTGCAAGTTTATGGAATAGGTGGTAAGTTACTAAATGCTGTAAAGAGCTTTTATGAGGATAGTGAGGCTCAGGTTAGGGTGTGTAGAAGAGAGGGAGACTACTTCCCGGTAAAAGTAGGTCTTAGACAGGGATGTGTAATGTCACCATGGTTGTTTAATATATTTATAGATGGGGTTGTAAAAGAAGTAAATGCTAGGGTGTTCGGGAGAGGGGTGGGATTAAATTATGGGGAATCAAATTCAAAATGGGAATTGACACAGTTACTTTTTGCTGATGATACTGTGCTTATGGGAGATTCTAAAGAAAAATTGCAAAGGTTAGTGGATGAGTTTGAGAATGTGTGTAAAGGTAGAAAGTTGAAAGTGAACATAGAAAAGAGTAAGCTGATGAGGGTATCAAATGATTTAGATAAAGAAAAATTGGATATCAAATTGGGGAGGAGGAGTATGGAAGAAGTGAATGTTTTCAGATACTTGGGAGTTGACGTGTCGGCGGATGGATTTATGAAGGATGAGTTTAATCATAGAATTGATGAGGGAAAAAAGGTGAGTGGTGCGTTGAGGTATATGTGGAGTCAAAAAACGTTATCGATGGAGGCAAAGAAGGGAATGTATGAAAGTATAGTAGTACCAACACTCTTATATGGATGTGAAGCTTGGGTGGTAAATGCAGCAGCGAGGAGACGGTTGGAGGCAGTGGAGATGTCCTGTCTAAGGGCAATGTGTGGTGTAAATATTATGCAGAAAATTCGGAGTGTGGAAATTAGGAGAAGGTGTGGAGTTAATAAAAGCATTAGTCAGAGGGCAGAAGAGGGGTTGTTGAGGTGGTTTGGTCATTTAGAGAGAATGGATCAAAGTAGAATGACATAGAAAGCATATAAATCTATAGGGGAAGGAAAGAGGGGTAGGGGTCGTCCTCGAAAGGGTTGGAAAGAGGGGGTAAAGGAGGTTTTGTGGGCGAGGGGCTTGGACTTCCAGCAAGCGTGCATGAGCGTGTTAGATAGGAGTGAATGGAGACGAATGATACTTGGGACCTGACGATCTGTTGGAGTGTGAGCAGGGTAATATTTATTGAAGGGATTCAGGGAAACCGGTTATTTTCTTATAGTCGGGCTTGAGTCCTGGAAATGGGAAGTACAATGCCTGCACTTTAAAGGAGGGGTTTGGGATATTGGCAGTTTGGAGGGATATGTTGTGTATCTTTATACGTATATGCTTCTAAACTGTTGTATTCTGAGCACCTCTGCAAAAGCAGTGATAATGTGTGAGTGTGGTGAAAGTGTTGAATGATGATGAAAGCATTTTCTTTTTGGGGATTTTCTTTCTTTTTTGGGTCACCCTGCCTCGGTGGGAGACTACCAACTTGTTGAAAATATATATATATATATATATATATATATATATATATATATATATATATATATATATATATATATATATATATATATATATATATTTATATATATATATATATATATATATATATATATATATATATATATATATATATATATATATATATATATATATATATATATATATATATATATATATATATATACACATATACACAGTGCTAGTAAGGGCATTATGCCGCCATCTCCCCAACTCACGTACCAAAGCACAAACACAGACCATGAAAGATTATAATATGTATATTCGCACACTTACCGAGGTTTTAATGCTTGGTGCTGCGTCCTTTACGGTTAATCACGTCCCTCAGCCTTGTAGGAACTCACGCAATTTCATAAGGGTCTGGGGAGGTACATTGTTCCAAGCCTCATATAAAGCAGCCTCCAGCCACGGGATGGAACTGATATACTTGCCCAGTAAACTTCGTTTCGCTATTGTCCAGAAGTTCTCAATAGGGTTTAGGTCTGGGAAGTTGCCTGGCCAGTCATTAAAGAACCTCATTTCACAGTCCATAAACCACTGAACTGGTATGGCGGTATGACATGGTGCACTGTCCTGCATAAAAACCGTAGCCCCACACTTGTTAAATGCCTTAGGTAAAATGTCACACAACTCCAGGTATTTATAGTGATTGATATACTGGTTTTTGGGAAGCACAATGAGTTCACCAACACTCTGAGCACTGAAACACCCCCAACCCATGAGCTAGTCTGGGTGTTTGGTCCCACAGGTGTAGCATGGGTCTGGTGGGTCACAACCTCTGGGCCGGTACACATGTCCCCCACGGTTACAAGTGACGGTGAAGGTTGCTTCATCACTCCAAAGTACTTCAGTGAAGATATTTCTTTGCATAATCCAACCTACGTTTCTTCTGTGGCTTGAAGAGGATCGGTTTCTTATCCTGGCGGTGACTACTGTAGCCCAGTTCTGTCACACGTGTTTTAACAGTTTTTACAGACACCTCTGAGAGAAGATGTGGGTTCTTTTCTTTCATTTCTCTAGCAGTTATCTTAGGTGTACTCTCTAACTGCTACTTTAACACAGTTAAGGTACGAACAGATGTCTTCTTCAAGGGGCCAGGCCGAGGTTTGGCAGACGCTAACTCGACACTGCCACCAGCCTTGAAATGCTGCACCCAGTTCCTCACGGAACGCTCACACACAAACATTCTCCACTATTTCTTTCGTCTGGTGCCCAGCTTTGTGAAGCCCTATGATTTGAGCTATAATTTCAGGTGTTAAAGACTTCCTTTCACCCATAATCAAACTTTTACAGCTTATGTTTAGTTACTTTAGGTTAGGCGGAGGTTAAGTTAAGATACGTTAGGTTCTCACTGGATGACTTTGAAAAGTTACTAATAAAAAAGTATATATAACATTAAATAAACAATTTATAAAAGAGCAGCGGTGAGCTGGACAACGAGGCGACCTGTCTAGGATAACCTGTCTAGGATAACCTGTCTAGGATAACCTGTCTAGGATAACCTGTCTAGGATAACCTGTCTAGGATAACCTGTCTAGGATAACCTGTCTAGGATGACCTGTCTAGGATAACCTGTCTAGGATAACCTGTCTAGGATAACCTGTCTAGGATAACCTGTCTAGGATAACCTGTCTAGGATAACCTGTCTAGGATAACCTGTCTAGGATAACCTGTCTAGGATGACCTGTCTAGGATAACCTGTCTAGGATAACCTGTCTAGGATAACCTGTCTAGGATAACTTGTCTAGGATAACCTGTCTAGGATAACCTGTCTAGGATGACCTGTCTAGGATAACCTGTCTAGGATAACCTGTCTAGGATAACCTGTCTAGGATAACCTGTCTAGGATATCTAGGATAACATGTCTAGGATAACCTGTCTAGGATAACCTGTCTAGGATAACCTGTCTAGGATAACCTGTCTAGGATAACCTGTCTAGGATAACCTGTCTAGGATGACCTGTCTAGGATAACCTGTCTAGGATAACCTGTCTAGGATAACCTGTCTAGGATAACCTGTCTAGGATAACCTGTCTAGGATAACCTGTCTAGGATAACCTGTCTAGGATAACCTGTCTAGGATAACATGTCTAGGATAACCTGTCTAGGATAACCTGTCTAGGATAACCTGTCTAGGATAACCTGTCTAGGATAACCTGTCTAGGATAACCTGTCTAGGATAACCTGTCTAGGATAACCTGTCTAGGATAACCTGTCTAGGATAACCTGTCTAGGATAACCTGTCTAGGATAACCTGTCTAGGATAACCTGTCTAGGATAACCTGTCTAGGATAACCTGTCTAGGATAACCTGTCTAGGATAACCTGTCTAGGATAACCTGTCTAGGATAACTGTCTGTCTGTCTAGGATAACCTGTCTAGGATAGGATAGCCTGTCTAGGATAGCCTGTCTAGGATAGCCTGTCTAGGATAACCTGTCTAGGATAACCTGTCTAGGATAACCTGTCTAGGATAACCTGTCTAGGATAACCTGTCTAGGATAACCTGTCTAGGATAACCTGTCTAGGATAACCTGAAAATGTACAAGTTCTCGAATGTACGGTTATCATTAGTGACACGAGAATATACGGTTATCATTAGTGACACGAGAATATACGGTTATCATTAGTGACACGAGAATATACGGTTATCATGAGTGACACGAGAATATACGGTTATTATTAGTGACACGAGAATATACGGTTATCATTAGTGACACGAGAATATACGGTTATCATGAGTGACACGAGAATATACGGTTATCATTAGTGACACGAGAATATACGGTTATTATTAGTGACACGAGAATATACGGTTATCATTAGTGACACGAGAATATACGGTTATTATTAGTGACACGAGAATATACGGCTATCATTAGTGACACGAGAATATACGGTTATTATTAGTGACACGAGAATATACGGTTATCATTAGTGACACGAGAATATACGGTTATTATTAGTGACACGAGAATATACGGTTATCATTAGTGACACGAGAATATACGGTTATTATTAGTGACACGAGAATATACGGTTATCATTAGTGACACGAGAATATACGGTTATCACATGTGATACGAGAATGGGCTTCATCTGCAGGGACGGGGGGGGGGAGGAGTTCCTGCTCTACGAATACCACAACACTCCACATTTCAAGTACTGGAGTTATGGATGTATTTACTCGACTGCGCTCCAATGAGTACACGTCAAGTACTTCCAAACGTTCCCAGTAGTTAAGGTGTTTGATGGAACTTATATGTGCAGTAAAGGTTCTCTGTACGTTCGTACATTCTCTAGATCTGTAATTTCACCTGCCTTAAATGGATATGTTAATGTACAGCAGTATTCCAGCCTAGAGCGAACAAGTGATTTAAAAAGGATCATCAATGGCTTGGCATCTCTTGTCTTGAATGTTCTCATTATGCATCCTATCAGTTTCCTCGCAGATGTGATAGTGACACTGTTGAGATCCTTGAACGTGATATCCTTAGACATTACCACTTCCAGGTCCTTCACATTACTTTTCCACTTTATTGTGTGATTGGAGTTTGAAGTATACTCAGTCCTAGTTATTATTTCCTCCAGTTTATCATAACGGAGTAGTTGGAATTTGTCTTCATTGAACTTCATATTGTTCTCTGTTACCCATTGGAAAACTTGGTTTATATCTTCTCGGAGATTTGCCGTGTCCTCAATGGATGACACTCTCATGCAGATCCTAGTATCGCCTGCAAGGACGATACGGTGCTATTGTTTACATCTCTGTCTGTCTGATACGAGGATGAGTAACAGGATAGGGGCGAGTACTGTGCCTTGTGGGACAGAGCTCTTCACTATGGCAGCTTCTGATTTAACTCTGTTTACCATTACTCTTTCTGATTGATTTGTTAGAAAGTTGAAGATCCATCTGCCTACTTTGCCAGTTATCCCTTTAGCACGCATTTTGTGTGCTAATACACCATGATCTCACTTGTCAACGGCTTTTGCAAAATCTATGTATACTACATCTGCATTCTGTTTGTATTCCAGTGCTTGTCAACAATTTTATAAAAGTGATTTAGCTTCGGTTGCTCTGCTCTGTCTTTATCGTTCAGTATATCAAGTTGTTGTAATTCGTCCTGACTTATATGCTCTCATGGACCCAGGCTCAGGATGAATCTCACCATTTTGTTATGGGTAATTTGTAATCTATCTTTCATATTCTTTTTTTTTTTTGTTAAGGCAAAGTGCCACTAAGAGAAGAATAATCTATATGACATTGTATAAGAGCTAGACATAGGGTTCTGCCAGCCTCAGTAGGTAAACACTGTGCCTGTATATAAAGGAACTTTAGCCTGGCAGTCGTTATACTACATTGTTCCCCATCAATTTTCCTAACATGCTCGAGTCAAAGGGGATTCACAGATATTTCACTGAAGATACTGAAGTGATGGTTCCCCATTACACTGGCCATTAAAACTATATTTCTTCTGTTTTCTTAGTTTACGGTTTTCTTAGGTCTGTCAAAGTGTATGGCTTCTGTTTTTCCTGGGAATCGAGGTGTAGTCATAGTTTCTTGTCTATTAACTGTTTGCTGCTGGACTCTAGCTCTAGTGATAATATATTAGCTATTTCTTGTGAGTTGCTACCTGAAACTAACAGAGCACTGTCGCCTATATAAAACAGAAGCTTACACTTGACTCTGATGGGTATGTCGTTTACGTAATATAGAAACAGTATGGGACCCAGAATATTACCTTAGGGAACCCCAAATGCTATCGGCAGGAGTTCTGAGTGTGTTGATGATCTTGACAATGTTCCCTGTTCCTCAGGTCGAACTTAAACCAGTTTACAGAACCTATATCGATAGCTTTTAGTTTCTAATATTTTATGGTTGACCCTATCGAAGGTCTTTTGTAAGTCGAGGGTCACCATACCTATGAGATTCCCTAACGATATTTGAATTCTCAGATAGTCCATCAGTATGGATTAATTAATTAGATTAATTAATTAATAATTAGATTAATTAGGGAGGTGCAGGCAGAGTAAGAGTTCCTGAAACCTGATTGATAACTATGTTTTTGTCATTAATATATTTACCTACTTGATAGTACACCGCTTTTTCTGAAATTTTTGACATCACACTGAGTATGCTAACAGGCCTATATATGCTGACATCAGACATGTTTTTCTTAAATATCGGATTAACTCTGGCCTCCATGAACTCCTCCGGGAAGTTACTGTTGGTGATGGACAAATTTATTATGGGGATTGACAGTTCACAGACACCATGTTTGAGGAATTTGGAAGAGATGAATCTGTCCCACTGCTTTTAGTTAGGATTCACTTACTTAGTTCTTTTCGCACGTAGTTAATAAGTGTTTGGGGTGACACATTTATTACTGTAGTAAGTTCTGAACTTATTGGAGTTTGTGTTGGAGTCAATAGTAGTAATAATAGTAGTAGAAGAGGTAGAAAGTAGAAGCAGAAATAGTGGTAAAGGAGTGGTAGTCGTAGTAGTAGTAAAGGAGTGGTAGTCGTAGTAGTAGTAAAGGAGTGGTAGTCGTAGTAGTAGTAAAGGAGTGGTAGTCGTAGTAAAGGAGTGGTAGTCGTAGTAGTAGTAAAGGAGTGGTAGTCGTAGTAGTAGTAAAGGAGTGGTAGTCGTAGTAGTAGTATAAGAAGTGGGATCAGTCTAATGACAAGAAAATCGAGCACCTCAAGAGTGCTAAGGACCCACGTGGGGTATGATCAAAATCACAGGGGATGGGGGAGAAAGCTGAAGGACAGAAAACACTAGGCAGAAAAATGGAGACACTGGCCGCTATCTTTCTGACAGACTTAAAGAGCACAAAAAATGTATTAGACTTGCCGACTCCAATAATGCTATTTTTTGTCATCCTACTGGCGGGTCCTCTGCCAAAACTGTCTATCCTAATTCTAGCCTTCACAACTGTCGTCATGTTGAATCATCCCTTATAAACAACTTTCCTTGTGTGAATCTTAATCCTGACTTTGTCTCTGTAGATGCTTTCCTTTCTCCTTACATTGTCAAATGCTCCAGACTTCATAACACTCGTGACTTCTCTCCCTACCACTTCTCCTTTCATCTTTACCATATTTCTCTCAGTTTTTTTCACTTTTCTGCTTTAGTTTGTTCTATCCTTCAGTTTCCCCACCTTGTGGGTCCTTAGCTCTCCTGTTGTGCTCCTTTTTCTTGTCTTACAGTTTTACTACTACTACTACTACTACTACTACTACGATGACTACCACTCCTTTACTATTATTTCTGTCTACTCTACTACTATTACTACTACTATTGCCTCCCTTCATTCCCCTTTCTAACTCTTGTGGCACAAATTACTCCCACTTCTACTTCCACCACCATCATTACCACTTCCATTACTTCTCTTTTCTCCTCTGCTTCTCCCATCCCTGTCCTCGTCTATATATATATTGGCTCACGTTCTTCATAAGTTTTTCTCTCTGCTATGTGTGGGTTATCTGAATATGTTATATGCCCGGCGTCACCAGTCTATAATGAAGTGATGAGAATAGTGAAGTTTAGAAAATACTTGTTCGATGAAAGAGAATTCTTCCTCAAGTAATTCACTACTACAGATTTCAAGGTCTTGAAGGAAGAAGCTTATGATAATGTTACATTTAGTTTTGGTGTTGTGGTGAGAGTAGAAGTGAAGATCCTGCTGGTTGTTCGGTTTTCACTAGACTTTAAAACGAAGCTTTTACAACTTAGCTGAACCTCTTTCTAGGAAATTTCTTCAACCTTTGTCGCGCGAGGCCGAAAAAATTCGGTCTTAATTACGTGTTTTTGGCGCGTCATACTCTGTGCCCCGCGCGGCCAGCTTCCCGTTCTTTAGTTCCAACCAATCACAAGCCTTCCCTGAGTCTCTGCAGCTAAGTACAGTTCGCTTCTGCCGCCTTCCCATTGGTTGAGAGATCAAAATATAAACACTGGTGGCTTGGCTTCGCCCACATGCATTTTTCCCTCCACCCTTACTAATCTACTATTGGATTATACATTCTACAATGTCGGTAAGTACTGATTGTTGTGTTTAGTGCTTACATGAATAGTTTAGGCATATTTTGATATATACCTAAAGTCCGTGTGAAGCATAATATGAGTGTAGCATGCAGTTGAAAAAAATGCAAGCATTTTAGACCGAATTATTTCGGTCTTGTGCGAGTTTCCGGGAATGTCCAATTTTAGTCAAATAAATATTTATAAGAAATTTTCAATTGCATATATGAACTCTGTAGTGGTCTGGATTTATACAGGAGGTTTCTATTGTCCTTCCAGTTCCATGAGAGGCTGTTTTATGGGGAGCAGTCGACCAGCAGGTCGAGGTATGTCTGCGTTTCTGAAGACAGTGACTCGGAACCAGAGGTAGGCGAACCAGAATTGCTGGATAGTGGTGATGAATACTTGCCACTGGATGCACAGGATGCAGAGATGTCAAGTGATGATGAGGAGGAAGAAAGGGAAGAAAGGCCAGCCAAAAAGCAGAAAGTAATGAGGAAAAAGAGAACTTTTAGGATTGAGGAATACCCGGATGAGGAAGAGATCCATGAGAATATTGCTCTTCAAGTTTCATAAAGACTGATAGAAATTGTTTCTCAGACTTCCATCTTTCCATTTAGCAATATAGAATCATTGGTCTTCCAAATGAATCTCAGGAATATAGGGATTGAAACTTGCATCACTTTGCAATTTGGCATTGTTGATATTTGCTTCCATTTTATATTTTTGTAACAATTAAAAAATGTTTTGATACAAGTTCCATTTATGTTTTTTATATTGTCTGTTTGTATATTAAATTTAAAAAATTGTTTTGGTGTGTTTTATTAACAATTGCAAGTTTGCAACATAAAATTTTTTAATAGCAACAAACTTACAGGCTCATGCTAGGTAAGTGTTTGTCAACTCCAACTTCAACATTCTCCACCTGACTCTTCATATCATGATGTTCCCTATATATACTAATGTACCTGCTCAGGAAGATCTGTGTGTGACTTGTGGGCGAAACGTTGTCAATAAAAAATAATATTATGTTAATAAATTATACACATGTGCAACTCATGGGTATTTTTATTGAGGAAACGTTTCGCCACACAGTGGCTTCATCAGTCCATACAAAGGAGAATCTTGAAGAACATGAGGAGAATGAGGTAATCAGTCCCTCAACCTTGAGTAGATGTGGTCAGTCCATCAATCTTGATGACTGATGGACTGACCACATCGACTCAAGGTTGAGGGACTGATTACCTCATTCTCCTCTTGTTCAAGATTCTTCTTTGTATGGACTGATGAAGCCACTGTGTGGCGAAACGTTTCTTCAATAAAGATACCCAAGAGCTGCACATGTGTCTAATTTATCAACATGTCGGTTCTCTGAACCATTCATCT